>NW_027526214.1:12191872-12285899 GCF_048455015.1 Haemaphysalis longicornis
GGCTCTGGCAACCCGATCACCGCACATCCCTGACACGCTTCACACTTCTGAGTCTATGTTCTCTCTGGGTGTTCTTTTCAAGCCCCTTCTCTGCCGCCGGTTGCAGGCGTTGGCATCCTCTCATTGGCCGGTGGACGGCGCGAGCTTGTACTGTGGTCGCGAGCACTCAGCGCCTCAGCCAGTGTCGACGAACTTGTCACCGCCCGCCTTGCTCCTCTTTTTGTCATTGTTTTTTTATGTGTTTTCATCTAGCGCCGGTGCTTATTTCCGATGTGATTTTTTCGCATGACACGTATCCCCATATCAGCATTTTTCACCCAAAAATGTCTTTCACTATCCTACCGCGCACACTTCACCAAACTTCACTCATAAACTTCACTCATCACTCATAACATAGCAAACCAATACTGCATGAAGCTAGGTGTCACAGAAAGATCATTCAACATCAGCTTGACAGCATGGTGGTCAAGACACGACTGAACACTTCAACTCATTGCCTATATTTACAAAGGGCTTGTTATAACTGGGAAGACACAGGCACGAAATGACAGAAAAGTGAGGTTGGCAACAAGTTTTCTCTGTTTTATAGAGTGGCTACGGTGCCACTCCTTTCATGCCACCGTTAGGCATTGTAGTGATTGAGTTCTCCCTTAATTCTACGAGCTTTCAACCAATAACTGCATTCACGGAAACTGTGTGAATGAAGTGTGGGTGAACCTTAATTCCCACCAATCGATTATTTGCGTGAAAGGCATAGTCTTCTCTTGACCCTTTTCGGCCAGACCAGTGCTTTCCTTGGTTCTATGTCTCGTAAATTAGGTCAGCCGAAGTATCTTCTTCGGAGCTTTGCGGGCCGTTCTTTCTGGTTGACGCATGGACACTCTCCATTGAAACGTGCGGTGGTGGAACGCACCTGTCAGTTACACGGATATTTTCTGGTACGGAACTCCAATTTTGGGACGGGATATGATGCAGATGGTGTTTTCGGTCAATAATAACTGTAAAAAACCATCGCCAGTCTATGCAAGGCGCAAATGGCTGATAAAATGAAATTTCTTTATCGTTTGATCAAAGGCCCATGTCATGTACCTCCGTTACATAATGGCCCCCGTCTAATTGGCGTAATGTGCCTCTTCAAGAGGGGACGCCAGTTCATCTGCACCGGAGCGCGGTAGTGAGACATCTACTCGATGAAAGCTTTGGCCGCCATAATTAGATTGACATGCCGCCTTTTGTATTTCCTCAATTTCATCTAGCTGTACACGAAGAAATGACGTCGGCGTTTCAATTTCTTCTCTCAGCTCTTTCAAATAGGCTATCTCTTCCTTCCTTAGTCTGAGAGCACCGACTCGGTTAGCTTCTCACCACTCAAGCCTAAACGTTCCAAGAGTTCTTATAACTCTTCGGCGTCCATGATGGGTTTTCTATAAGTAATATTCAAACCGAACTAGCCCCGACCTGTCGCGAACGCAAATTACTCTAAGTACATGAACAATTATAAATAAAAGTAGAAACTTTACACGAGACTAGTTTTGATATTTTTGAAACTCAAGCAACACACCGCTACAGGCAACTATTCACAAGTGCACATCCGTTAACAGGAACACAAATACTCGTTAATTCACCAGTCTGGACTAGTCGGTCCCGCGATCTCTTTGCTGGTCTACATCTTCCTCTTCCGCAGCCCATCTCTCTGACTAACAAGACCGCAGCCCAAGGGGAATTGTCCTTCTCAGGTTTCTGTATTCTTGACCCGGAACACTTTCCTCACCTCCCCCGGTGGGCGGGGGCAGGTGCGAAGGCCGAAGAACACGCCTGTATAACGGTGGCACCTATGGTCACAGCTCACCGCAAGGCTCATGGCAACTGCCTAGCTCACACGGGAATACAGTTTGGCGCAATGCGCACGAGCTCATCCCACCAGTCGCCGACGTCAGCGATAGGGTCGTTGCCACCACCCTCGGGCGGATGATGTGCCTCTTGTGGCCGCGATGTAGTGCTTTCGGTCATACCGGTTGATGTTGGTGCAGTCCGGCGAGATGTGGCCCAGGTTCCCGCACAGGTAGCACTGGGGAGACATGCCTGCACTACTACTTCGCTCCCCTTGTTTGCAGTCCCTGGAGATGTGGCCCTGCTTGTCGCGGATGTAACATGTCTTCTCTTACTCTTTGCAATTGCGGCCGCTGGGGCCGATGTTGCCGCAGTAGTAGCCAGACATTTCCTCTTGTATCTGCTGGCAGTGCTTGTAGATGCGGCCGGTGCTGTTTCAGTGGTAACACCGGTCCGTAGCCTCCTTGCAGTCGTTCACAATGTGGCCTATCCGGTTGCACTTGTAGCACTTCTCTCTGATCTGTGCCGTGTAGTTCATGTGGCCACCATGGTCACACCCAACCCACAACAGGCCACGTGGGCCCAGGTCTCCGTCCCTGCTTCCTCCGCCAGCTCAGTTTTGGAAGCACTCGCATGCAGTGCCCCAGCTTGCGGCACAGGTAGCACTCCGTCATCCTCGTCATTCTCCGACACCTCCTTCGTCTTCTGATAACTCGCTTAAAAGAGGCTGAGCAAACCACTGGCTCAAGCAATACGCGTTCAGTCATGTTGCCTTGTATTTCCGCTTTCGTGCTAGTCCCTGCCATTGGCAGTAAGGCTGTTCTAACAAGTGCTGCCTCTCTGATGTGAGAACTTTGGGCCTCTTGTGTGGCAAACTCCACGAAGACACGATCAACAAGACCTTTGAAGCTGTCACGGTTACGCAGCAATGGACGTACGACGAAAGCAAACACTTGGTGTAGGTAGGCAGGACCAATGACCAGCTGTCGGACGCGTGGGAATGTCTTAGCGCAGCGTGCACTTTGGCTTCGGTGAAAATGTTATTTCTATATCAGCCTGTTGACACAAACCACATCTGAATATTATCGTCGAAATTGGGCTTTCTGCTACCAAGAATTCGACAGGGTGGAGGCTTCCGAGAAAGCTCAGGTCCAGAAGCACACAACCAATTGGTTGTATCTTGGCTCCGATGAAGGCAAGCAACCGGGTTGCGGGTGCGGACTGAATTCAGTGAGGCACACCAGCAATGGCAGGGCAGAATGGTCCAAAATGTTGACGGCAGCAACTATGTCCAGCAAAGCCTTTATGATTGGCCAAGACCAACCACGTTGAGACACACGTATTGTGCATCGTGGGAAACCTTCGCCCTGACTGTGGCGTTGCCCGGCTTTCCCACGCCCACAGTGGGCACATAACAACACTACGGGGTTTACCTTATGTATAGTAGTTTCGCTTGCTTTTGGCACTTCTGCGCTTCGCGCTTCCAATTTCGTACGCCTTGAAGAAAGCTCTACGGGCAGGCAAGGGGCTTGATACCTTAGGCGCGTTCCGGCCCTCGACAGCCCGCGCTGCCGTTTCCCAGTCGACCAGACAGAGTATCTACTCGGTGGTCAGAATCATGCGCATAATTACCCGGGGCACCTTACAGGCAACCACCCAAGCGAGGAGGACTCTGTGGAACCCCGTGGTAAGATAGCGGAGTGTTGGAAGTCGTAGAACCGGGCACAACGTGCGGTGAAGCCGGAGATTCTACAGCTGAAGCTTCGAACGCCAATCAAAGAGCCGCACGGACAGTTATCGCCCGAGCGATACGCACTAAACGCAAAACATTGGGGTTCTCCAGGCCGTCAACAAATGCTCCGGTGCAACTGAGATCTTTTGTGTCGTTCGAAGAAACTTCGAGGGTCTAGGGCGTTAGGCGCGCCACGCTATTCGCAACGTCTTGTAATGTCGTACCTTGCTGTCGCACACGCTTCAGCTCGTCAAACTGTACCTACTGAAAGCGGGCGTTGCCGAAGCGGTCTTCCATGGCTCTTATTAAGCTGGGGTTGTCGATTATCGTGTGCTCCGGCAGGTATTCCAGTACATCAGAGGTGGCAGGGCGTAGCTGGATTACCCCAATACGAGTCTGGTTCTCACAGGACAAACCATTGGCCTTAGCAACCGACATTGAACTGACTACGGGATGCTGCCCACAAGGTAGAGCCATCAAAAACAGGTGGAGAAAGTGGTTCACACTGGTGCTGAATTGCCGACTCCGGTACAACCGGCATGGAAGACACAACGGGTGCAGTAAGGTCCGGTGCAACTGGCCGACACGACGATTGCATGACTGCCAACGGTTGTACAAGTCATCATTTCGACTTTTGGATCCACAAAGCAGCACACATCTTCTCGTTAGCTGAGTTCAACTTTTCGTCGATCACGCTAGTATGGCAGTCGAGGCAGTCGACGAGGCTGCCAAAGAGCACTTCTTACTATCTCTAATATCATTGGTTCTTCGCAAGAGAATCGGAGATAACGTTGGGGGTTCCTCGTTGTTGAACATGAGGCTCACCCATATCCTTACCGGTAGCGCGGGCCCCATCGTAAACATGCTGTATGTATTGGGTGGCGATCATACTGCTGGATGGACGACCGCTCACGAGTAGCGATATGGATGGGTCACTTGACGGTAAAAATACTTGTAGTAAAAACACGCATCCATCTTGTTTTTAATCGGGTGGCTCTGTTTCTCAGGAGACTCCTCGATGCTGGATGCAGGCGTGGCAATGAGGGACGAAATTACCCGTGGGCCATCATCTCCATCATCACCTTCCTACCTATCTTCCAGCCTACCTAACTACCCACCTACCTACCTACCAGGATACCTATCTATCCACCTGCCTACCTAATTACTTACTCACCAGCCCAGCTACCCACTTACGTAACTACCTACGTTCCTACGCACCTACCTACCTACCTACGTACCTTACTAAGTACCGACCCCCATACCTACCAACCTACGTACCAACGTAAGCTACAAACCTACCTACTTGTCTGCCTGCCTGCCATATTGCTATTGACTTCGCCCCAAACATTCGCCTCTACATCATCAGGCACTTGGAGATATAAACTCAGCCCTGTAAGCCACAGTTTTATCATCCACGCATTATCATATTTCGCCATCCTTGATAAACAGTTAGCCCTTTTGCAAGAAAAAACTTAGTCGTTCAAGCTAAGTCCCTGGTGTTACTATCTACCTTTTGATTGATACCGGAGCATCAGTATCATTGATGACTGCCGATTGATGATGGTTGTGCATTTTCAAGGTGCAAGGCCAACTTGGCGAACGTGCGCACAAAAACAGATAGTTTTGCTGGCATATAAGTCAATACAAAAATGAATCAGCAGCTGGGGTAAAATTAAGCCCACCTCCCCTCTCGGGAACACAGGTGTGATGCGATGCTGAGGTTGGTTCAAGCGCAATCGTAGAGCAACCGTCGGCCGAAAGGCCGCCGCAGAGCGGCCCACCGGTTATATGCGGAGCACGCCCGAAGGAGAGGAGACCGCAGAACAGAGAGTACTACACATGAGCCGGCGCCAGTGCGTCTGCCGCGGCTATGACGCAACACCATCCAACACAGTCCACTTTATTCCAATCCAATCCAAATCCAATCCAATCCAATCCCATTTATAGCAAGCCAAGCCAAGCCAATCCATTTGAATCCAATCCAATGCCCCTCGCGAGAGAGGGGCATCGGATAGGAGAGGGGGTGAGCCGCGGAGATCGCAGCTCACGCGGCCAGGATAATGGGAGAGGGATGGAAGACAACAAGACCGACGACGCTGCATGAACAAGGCGAGTGAATGAGATGCAGTTGCATCTAAAAACAAATAAAGACAGTGGAGATTGCTGATGTGGACGGCCAGGTTGTCAGTATACATGGCAATATGAGTTTCAGAAATTTACTTCTGATAAATACATAAAAACACCTTTGAAAGTAAACATTGGTTCATCACTAAGATGTGCTACTGGTGGAGCAGGATTTGTCGTCTGTAGATTTCTGAAAACCGTTGGCATGGTGTTGTAGGGTGTGCATTAGATGTAATTCGTTTGTGAACTACGAATAGGTCCTCTCCACAACTCCCACACAGTGGTGTCGATGACTCAGTGAGCAAGTGTGGAAGTAGCATGTCTGACGCTACTTCCACGTGTCTGTCTTGTCAGCCTATTAGGTATTTGCCTAGGCACGACTTGACAGTGTGTAGCTTTTTAACTGTTTGTATTGGTCATGTTTCCTGCAGAATTTACGAGAAGGCCATAGCACCAATGGTTCCATGTCGAGGTAGTGGACATAGGGTACATTGACGGTGCTGTGGAGAGCAGCTTTAGTAGCATTCTGCTAAGAGATTTTGTTTCCCAGAATTCCGCTGTGCGAGGAAACCCAGGAAAAAGTGACTTTTAGTTTGAAGTAATATTCAGACAGTATTGACCTAATTGAGGAATGGAGAAAAACATTTTTTGTTTCATTGAAGCATAGTTAGGCTCTTACTACAAAAAAAGAATCTTTTAAGATTAGGAAGTGTTGTTTTATGGTTTGTTTGATGTGTCTGACTGCAAAAAAATGCCATACACTTCTTCTGGGAACATCCACCAGTTTATGTTTATTGGCTTTAAGCTGTAAAAATGTGGACGATGTGCAGCCCATGACACAGGAAGAGAATCTTTGGATGCATATGTGTAAAAGTCATGGTGCAGGTATTTGTTTTTCGAATTTAAAAAAAATGTTCATTATGATCTCTCTGAGCATATTTTGCTGGTCCATGGATCTAAAAGACATTTCACAAGACACTGCTGACCTGTCGCCAAGCGGGATGATGGCAGCAATAGACGACGTTGTGCTGTGTGCAAGTGAAATTCCTATTCCCTCAACATGGGCTCTCACTGCAGGATAATCGAACCGGTGAAGATGGATGTGGTGCGTAGAAATGAGCAGATGAAATGTCATCAGAATTAAACTACAGCGCTGATTTGTTAGGGAAGTCACCTTGATGGCATACAGCAGTCGTACAAAAGTCCGCTGGTGTAGAAGGCTCCACTAACCGCACTCGGCAGACACTTTCAATAAGGATCAAGCGAAAAGCTCCGGATGTAAGACGTTTGCCACAAGTGCAGCGCTGGGTCAGTGATTTTCAATGCGATTTTTAAGGCAGTCCCATAGGCGACACTCTCTTATTCCAAGCGTGAAACAAATAAGACAGGTGAATACACGGACTAGTATTTGTCGGCTCCACTGAAGCAAGTCGAGAGGACCTTCAGTCAGTCAGGTTTTTATCAAGCATCACGCTTAAAAATGTGTGTTCCTTCTTGAGTGATAAGGAAACCTTTTTTAAGTTTATTATCAGCTTCAGGATAGATACCACGCCTTCTTCAAAACACAACGCAAGTACACTTTTCTGGATTAAGCAACAAACCATTCTTGCTGGCCCAGTTGGCAAGTTTGTTAATGCCAAGCTGGACTTGGCACTTGCATATGCGGGGATTAGAGGATTTTAACGACGTTTCAACATAGTCTACATAAGTAGTGTAAGAGACCGTTTGTGGTAGTTCCTTGCCAAGTGAGTTCATCTTTTAATATAAACAGTGTGCAACTTAAAACTCCCCCTTGAGGCACCACATTCTCCTAGACACGAACCCGTGAAAGTGAAGAGCCCAACTTCACACGGGAGGTTCTTTCTAACATGTAGCTTGCAAGCGTATTCAACATTTGCCTTGCTTTCTAAAACACTTGAGGTCACTAAGAATATCTTAGCACCATGCAGCATCGTAAGCATTGTGAATGTCAAAAAACACCATCATGCAATGTTGTTTATGGTAGAATGCATATTTGATGTAAGATTCTAAAGCAAGCACCTTCTCGTTTTTAGATCGGCGCACCCTAAAGCCTGCCTGCAGCTCTCGAGAAGACCGCTGTACTCTAAAACGTACACGATCCTCGTGCTAATCACCTTCTCCTGAAGCTTGCGCAGGCAGCTTGTCGGGACGATGTGACGATTACTTGCTGGGAACGATGTGTCCTTTCCCTCTTTAGGAAAAGGCACTCCACTGGCTTCCCCCCAACACCTTCGTAGGTGCCCGGAAATTCATGTTATCGTATAGGTGTAGCAGTGTTTTTAGAGTGTTGGTATGTACGTGATGTATCATATTGCATGTATTGTCTACAACCGGAGCTGAAGGCTTACACGTGCTCAGAGCAACCTTCACCTAAGAAAGCGTAAACTCTGAGTTGTCAGACCTGACTAACCTGTTGTTATCGCACAGGGGCTTCTTTGCGGTAAATATTTTATGTTGCGTGAAAGTGTAATTTCATGTGCAGAGCTGGACACGTGTTGAAAGTGTTCTGCAAGTGTATTAGCCTGGTCTTCAAGTGCGTCCCGTGTTTTGCCAGGGGTACGCTGTGTATTGTACTTTTAGTTATTGTATTCGTGTCCATACCTTGCGTGAGCCTGTATATGAACTAATTGATGTTAGGAGAGAACTCCAACTAGCTCGTTTTGCCTTACGGTGCACCGGCTCATCAAGTGCTTTTAAAGGAAAACAGGCTACTCGACGTGGGGTATCGACGAGGGACACCCCACGCCTTGTTCTGGGTCTCTCGAGCCCGCACACAGTCCTCATTGTACCAGGTCCTCCTTGAGTTGCACAGGGCACCAAAGGCCTGGGGAATGAACTTTTCGGCGGCGCGAGGAGGTTCGCACTAGGAAGTTGGGGGGCTTCTTCAACTTGTAAGTGTGTTATTATGCGTTGTGTAGTGTGAATGTTTCTGTAAACCTACCCCAGCTCTCTCTAGCTTCATCGAACCTGTTTTCAAAGGCGGACTGTTCCGGCCTTTACATATGTATGTTAATGTGGTTCGGAAGTGGTCATTATCATATGGCTTAGTGGCAACATTCCACTCAAGAGATGAAAAGTGTACTGCAGAGGCAATAGCCATGCCGTGGTGTTTATAAGTGTTGTGCTCTATATTATGGTATGTAGGGTTGTTTTTATTGAATAGGCATGCACCCGAAGATGTTAAAGATTTTTCGATAAGGCGACGCCGGGCATCTATGCGTGTAAAGCCGCAGAGTGCGTTTTGTGCGCTGAGTTAGGCCAGCAAAATGAAATCTGCGGGCAGCTTATCTACAATGACCTCGAAATCCGAGCTCGATAGCCGGAAATTAAGACGGATATAAACGCAGCATGCTGATAGCCTATTACAAATTATGGTCACATAGCAACAGCTTCAAGGACTATCTGCAATTGGATAGCTTGACACGCCAAGGACATTTGGGCAATGATGGCAACACACCAGAAAGATGGAAAACTACCTTCCCTGTCCATTTTATTATCAGGTAACTATTAAAAAAATTGTGTGTTTGGAATTTAAATGAGTTCCTTGTAGACACGTCACACCCGGCTGATTGGAGTACAGCATCTGGTACAAATTGTCAATATTTTTAAGATATGTACAGTTTCATTGAAATATGTTTTCTGTTCCCATTATTGAGAGTGAGAACTACTAGACTGGTTATGCGTATGTGTCGTCTTTTGGGGCTGTGACGATCGTCTCTTTTGGCTTGTTGGGAGGCTTGGGTGGCGGAATACCTTCCTTGTGGTGCGCCCACACCAGAACGGTCCGACGTTCGTTTCGTCCTAGGATGTCCTGGGAGTGCCTGAGTGATCAGTCTCCTGGGACTGCGGAGCGTTTAGGGAGCGCTTTGCCTGGCCCGCAACCTCCGTGGGCTTCAGGAATGCCCCGTAATGCGCAGGCGGGGCGGAGGGATCTACCACTGATTCCTTTGTCTCCAACTCCTCTTTGCCCTCAAGTACAGTTTGGGAAGGTGCGGTGGACGTGGTGGATGGGGCATCACTCCCACCAGACGTGGTTGCCTCCGCAACCACAGCTGGCTCAGCAAGCGGTGCGGTAACGGCATTGCAACGGAGAGGCAGGCCAGTGGGGGGGTGGGAGCGTTAGATGTCGGGATCGAGACAAAGTCTGACTCGAAGTACACTGTCCCCGCGAAGCCAAACTACACTCCGCGCCCCGGCGAGCTGCGTTGGTGTACTCCCCAAGGCAAAGAGGCGAACGTTTTCCCCGCATCTGGAAGGTGATGTTCTCCGTGACCTTAATGATGATTGTCTTTTTCCAATCCTAAATATTCCGCCTTTAGGAAGTATACAGCGTGCGGTTCCTGGTAGTCTGCACACGTGAGATTTTGTTAAGGAGAATTTTCGTAGGGATGATCATGTTGCAATTTCGCGCATGTTAGTCAACTATGGCTGTCGTTAGAGCCGTCCCAAAACCGCTGGCATTTAAAAGAGGTGCGCGGGTTGTGAATCTATGGTCTAGTCGAACAAGAAATGAAGCCTGCATTTTCTGAATCAGAAACTCTGCAGCAGTGGAAAGTCCATATTACAATTTTTTGTTGGATTATCTTCTAATCTCGACGAATCATATAGGCCCTTCATCTGTCACACCTTGATCTTGAAGCCCTTCTAGCTGATTGGTTTCACCTTCATTCATCAGATCTGGCTCAGGGATAGCACCATGAGAACTCTTAATGCTGCGGTGAAGTATGACAATGATGTCCAGATCTGCGATGCGTGTTTCATTCTAGAGATTGGTAGCTTGTATCTTGTTGATTTCTGCAGAACTCCACTTCTAGTATTTTTGGGTTTGCAGAATTTACCTATGATGCCCGCGAGATATTTGTAGATGAGAAACACCGACTTCCTGTGAAGGGTGTTCCACATTTCGACAGATTTCTTTATGAAAAAAAATGGGATAGTTGTACGGCTTTGGGAAACTCGGGGTTGGCAAAGCAAGAAAGGGTACTTCGTTGCGGCATTGTTTAGGGGCCAATCTTTGTATTTAGAAAAATAAGAAACCACATGGCATTTAAAAAGTGGCCGACAGGGTTACTGACTTCACAAGCCTTACCTTGTGAGTTCGAGAGGTCCAGGAGCTCCCTGTATTGTAATCAGCTGGAGAGCCACTCTGTCAGAGCTTGACCACGACTGCGACAGCCATGGTTCGTGTTTTCTCGCATCGCCACCCTTCACAACAGCATGTGTTTCGGGGTTGGGGTCCGGGGTGTCGCCAATAGCGCAACAAGATAACTCAAGCTGCCCCGTGTTGGAGGTGGCGTCCGAAGTCTTCAAGTATCACATAAGTAAACCGCACGTCTTGTGTAACGCTGTCATCGACTTGCGGATTTTTTCAAGTGACGTCTCGGCTTTATCTTGTCGTTGTAAGCTTTTTTTAGGTGTTGCATAGGTGTTGCTCTATTATTTTCTACGTCACAAACAAAGGCCTGTGACTGTTGGTACTTGACGCCGTTCAACAGTTATGAATCCTAAGGACGGTCGACTGGCGTCTTACTTGTCGGCTGGCATTTGTTTCTTCAGTGCATTGTCTCGTGAACTTGCCTCTAGGCTTGGAGCATCTCTCGAAACACGATTTGAGTGTCGTCAAAGGATCCGTACATCGCATCCAGCACCAGGTAGGTGCGACTCCGGTTGAATGCAAGTTTTGACGTCTCCCTCTTGCTCTTCGTGATCAGGTGTCGAAGGAGCTGCGACGCCTCGAGGATTCTGATGTCATCGAAAGCGTCGACACTTCGCAGTGGGGTTTGGCGCTCGTCTTCGCCCGGGAAAAGTATGCTGACATATGCCTTTGTGTGGACCTCCGTTACATGAATAAGGCAAATATTATTGATGGTTATCCTTTGCGCATGTTGAAGAGTTGTTACAATTGTTTATACTGAATTCTGCTTTTCTACGCTGGACTTGCGTAGGCCTATATCAGCTGTTGGTGGATGAATCCAATGGGGATATAACTGCCTTCATAACTAATCAAAGCTTGTGTGGGGTACAGGGTGTGTGTCTTGATCTCGCGTCAGCGCCTGCAGTTTCCCAAACGATGGTGCATCAAACCTTTTAGAAAAAAATGTGCTTTGCTATTATCATATCTTTGTGTGACGGAAGGGTTAGTCTGAGCTTCACGCTTGCCTGATTGAAGTCTCAACTTGCATACAAATAGTAGCACGAAAGTGAATGACATCGCATTTCTGTCACAGAACTAAGTATTTTGAGGCGCAACATTTCAGGTGAAAGTATTTCGCTATTATAAAGTGAAACAAAGGCAATCGTCAATCATCCAGCTCAGACGGACACCATCTTTGCAATACTTTTTAGGTCTCTCAGGATACTATGCCAAGTTCATAGGTACCTATGGAGACCTAGTCGAATAGCTCAGAAAAATGCTGAGGCACGGTAAAACGTTTTCTTGGTTTGATGATGCCCAGCGCAGCTTAAACCTCTTTAGAGCTCGCCTCACTTGTTCTGCTCTCATTAGGGTCTTCAATCTTTAACTGTCTGAACTAGTTATAACAGAAGCATCTGACAACGCATTGCATCTGTATAACAGCAGTGATATGGTTCTAAGCTTTAAACTAGCCTTCGCGCCTACAACTTTTTCCGAAACTGATAGGAAAGTACTCTGTGGCGTAACGCGAAGTGTTTGTTCGCGTGTGAATAGTGGCACGCTTTCTTCAGGGGTAGATGTTTCACCCTCACAACTGACTAGTACCCCGCCGGCGGACTGGGCTGTGTAGGTCGGTTTCGGCTGTCCTGCTTTGGTCCGAGTGGTAAGCCAGGCCCACTGTATTGGGTATGCAATGCCCATGGGAGCTTGAGCAACTCCCAGACACTCTGAGGGCAAGTGCCTTCCAGGAACACCGATGCGTGATGCGGACGCAGGCCCGGAGAGCCTGGGTGGCTACCGAGGTTGGTGCTTGGAATAGTAATTCGATCAAAATTTGCGGTCTCAAATTTCTGTGGATCAACTATGATTCTCTTTGGCCGGGGGCGGTAACGCGCTCCTGTAATGCAGTGTGGGTGGAGGCCGGGGGTCAATGTTGCGAAGTGCAACTGCACCAAGCAGTACAGTTTTTGTTATAGTGGCGCACGGTTGCTGAAGCAGTGGAAGCGCTACTATGAGGCCGGGGGAGTTGCGAGCCCCTGTAACCGCAGCTACGAAGGAGCCTATAAACACGAACCGATTTGCTCTCGCCAAAGGAGGTGACGAGCCCTTCTAACCCAAGTGGGCTTGGTTTGAAGGGCTTGGGCTTGGCAGCACCGTGTTCGACCGGTTGCTCATGCATTTCTGCTTTTTCGTCCAGATCGCTCTGCTGCGGGTTGATTCTGTCGTCGGCATAGCGGAACTTTTTCCACCGCAAGGAAGCATCGTCGCGGCTGCGCCGGACAGCCCCGACAACGGAGCACCGTCATGGAAAGCAGCGCCTCAAGTGCTGCTCCCCTACCATGTTGTCAACAGTGTGACGTCAGTGGACACTCTCGAGCTTCAGCATAAAACCCGGAGCCATCTTCAGCAGCCTTTCAGTGGGCTTGACAGCACCGTGTTCGGCCGGTTGCTCATGCATTTCTGCTTTTTCGTCCAGGTGGGTGACAAACATTCTGTCTGCTCTATTAGAGACGATTCGCTCACTTTAATAGTGCTGCCAAGCCCACAGAGCCTGCTTTCTTTATTGTGTGATTGTTTGCTTGTCATTAGGCTACTGCTGTTGACATCAGGTGACGTGGAGTTCGCTCAGACTCAGATTCTAGTTCCGAAGCCACTTAAACAGCCAGCTTCTCAAGAAAATCCTAAAGAAACAAACGAAGACCAAAAAAACGCTCACTGCTCTTTCCGAAAACTTGAAACAAGTAGAAACAACGGTAGGCAATGTACAGGAAAGATTACCCGCCATAGAAAAAGAGTTAGCTCGCCAACAACAATGCGAGGATAGACTCGCCGTGTGTGAGTTAATGACCGTAGCAACAAATAAACTGGTGCAAGAGGTATCGGTTAAGGTTGAAGACTTGGAAAACAGGAGCCGCCGGAATAACATATTAATCTATGGCTTGGAAGAGGGTGATAACGAAGAAAATGCAGATTTAAAACAGCGGGTTGTTAAGGGCATTTTTAAAGATATCCTCAAGGTCAATGGTACATCTGTAGAACGTATGCACCGAATCGGCAAGAAAAAACAAAATCGAGAGCGGCCAGTAATTCTTAAACTGTACAATTTCTCTGAAAAAATGTTAGTCCTTCGTAATTGCGGCAAACTGAAGGGAACAACAATATCGAAATCGGAAGACTATTCCGCACGAGTTCGGGACTTGCGCAAAAAACTATGGCAATCAGCAAAGGAAGATCGGGGCAATGGTAGCAAGGTCACTCTTGTATTCGATAAACTAAAGATAGATGAACACTTGTACGTATGGGATGAACAAAAAAATGCAAGAGTTTCCCTGAGAAGGGCACGTCACGATAGTCCCGCGAAAAACAACGCGTGACACGCTAAAGCCACTACACCGTTTTCCTTGTTATGTTTGAATGCCCGTAGCATTGTTAACAAAACTGATAAACTAGAAGAATTGTTATTTTCGTACACTCCTGATATTGTCGTGATAACTGAAACGTGGCTACACCCAGACATACTTGATTTTGCAATTGTTCCTGCGTCATATTGCCTACTTCGGTGAGATCGTGACGGTCGCGGGGGCGGGGTGGCCATAGCAATAAAACGCGGCTTGCAATATCGTAGAGAAAAGGGTATCGCGAATCATGAAAGCGTTTGGTGCACAATATTTGCTCGCGATCCTCCAGTACTGATCGGTGGCATCTACAGAAAGCCAAATGCGTCTGATGATTACCTTTTACAAGTGCATGACTATATGGTTGATAAGGTTACCCCCCGTACCAAATTAATACTTACTCGAGATTTTAATCTCGCTGTTGACTGGACAAACTTTACAAGTACTAGAAATACCACCAACAGCGAGCTATTATACAATTTAATGTTCAATTTTTTATTGTCCCACTTGGTCCACGAACCAACCCGTATTCAAGGAAATACTTGCTCCATACTAGACCTAGCTTTTATTTCTGATAACCTATCCGGTAAAGCCACTGTAGAAGATGGAATATCTGACCACAAAATGGTAATCATAACTTTTAACCTTGATGGCTTAAATCCTAAACCCGATGGCACAAATTCACGGATAGCCGTGAAAGACTACAACAGAGCTAATGATGTTTGTGTTATTGATTACCTCGACACAGTACTGGAGACGTTTTCTTTAGAGGAATATGAGGGTGTTAATGATATGTGGATTCAACTGAAAAAAATAATTACGTACTGTGAACAAAACTTTATCCCAACGAAACTAAAACGCACACGAAGAAAAACACCACGGATCAATCGCCGTGTTATCCACCTTAAAAGAACGGTACAGAGAATGCGCAAGAACAAGAGGAACCCAGTCATTTTAAGAAAACTTGCATCTCAGCTTAAGGCGGAAATTAGAAGTGCAAGGCAAGCTTTTTTTTCCCACACGATATCTCATTTCATGATGCATCACCCACAAAAATTTTGGCGTTCCTTGGCACGGCCTCAAAACCAAACAACCGAAGTAGAAATTGAGGGTACTGTTGTAAATGACGCGCAGGCTGTTTCCAATGCTTTCAATAGATATTTTAAGTCGGTGTTTACGCGCGCATGCGCACCGAGAAGCCGTGTTGCTCCGGTGCATCCTTTTTCAATGTCCGATGTCCTTATCACTACGGAAGGTATTCTTAACCTGCTGTTACAGATCGATGTTAAGAAATCAGTGGTTCCTGATAATATTTCAAATGTTTTCCTTCGGCGCTACGCAGGGCAGCTATGTCCCTTTCTTGAAGCAATTTTTAAAGCATCCCTACTGACAGCTTCTTTACCTGCAGACTGGTTGTGTGCAAAAGTATTTCCCATTCATAAAGGTGGGAGGAAGCTCGCCATAGAAACCTTCAGGCCTATCTCATTAACTAGTTGCTGCTGTAAGTTATTGGAGCATGTAATCAACAAGGCAATATTGACATATTTAGAAGACAACAACTTATTGTACCCAAACCAACATGGATTCCGTAAAAACCTGTCTACTGTTACTCAACCCTTGGAAATCACGCATGATTTCGTAACTGCTATTAACTCACAACAGAAAACCGACGCCATATTTATAGACTTCGCCACAGCTTTTGATAAGGTGCCCCACAGTAAATTGGTTGACAAACTTGTATCTATTGGTATTAACAGTAACATAGCAGCATGGATAAAAATGTTTCTATCAAATCGTAGGCAGTATGTAACCATAAACAACACAGCCTCTGATTCTTTGGAAGTTTTTTCCGGAGTACCGCAAGGTTCCGTTTAGGACCCATCTTGTTTCTAATTTATGTCAATGATATCTATATGTGCCTTGACATTAACGTTAAAATGAGACTATTCGCTGATGACGGCGTGATCTACACCACTATCCGCACTACTGATCACCAGCTTAGACTTAACAGCACACTAGCTAATATTGCATGTCGGTGCCTTCAGTGGGGAATGGAAATTAACGTGTCGAAAACATCTTGCCTTAGCATAACTCGCAGAAAAACGACCCAGCCTTTTAATTACAGTTTGGTTGGCACAAACATTGCAAGAAACGACACTGTTAAATACCTGGGTATAACTTTTACAAGTAAACTGAAGTGGGATGCACATGTAAACAGCACATACACAAAAGCATATCGCCAGCTAGGGTTCCTGCGTCGAAAAATTGCATTGGCGCCTTCTAATGTAAAACTGACAGCATATCAATCTCTAATAAGGCCGATCCTCGAGTACGCCAGCATTGTTTGGAACCCCCATCAACAGTACCTTTCCAACAAATTAGAAAACGTCCAACACAAGGCCCTTCGCTTTATCTATTCAACGTATTCGAGGCATGACAGTGTCACTGAGCTGCGCTGGCGGGCATGCTTACCGACTCTTGCAGCCCGTCGCCGTGTCTGTTCCTTAAAGTTTCTTTTTCTTTTATATCACAATGGTTTAAACATAGATAAGAACACCTGTATAAAGCCGCCTAACCATCACTCCCTTCCTACCAACCATAATAAGTGCATCAGACCATACATGTCACGCTGTGACACTTTTAAATGTTCATTCTTCCCGTCAGCAGTGGAATACTGGAACAAACTGCCACGTGAATGCGTTAATATTTCCTCTGCAGATTCATTGGTTGAAAATGTAGAAAGCTGGTTTTATGAAGAGTAAAAGTTGCCCTTTTTTATTTGTGAGCGCTTCGGAACACACTGATCACTGTAACACCTGCTGATGCCACGATGATGTTTTGTGACCTGGCCATGATTTTGGGCAAGAGCTTCCATCGTTAAGTTTTAGTTTCACCAGCTTCTTGTGATTCTGTTTCTTTCGTTATGTGCGATATTGCTTGGTTTCTACTCGAGTGTGTATATTTGCACGCCCACCCTGTATGAGCCTGAGAAAGGCTTAAAGTATTAAATAAATAACAAAAATTAAAATAAAGTCATAGAGGTACATGCATTACAGTTCGTTTTATCGTGCCATGCTGAGGCATGAGTGCAGACAATGAGGCCGGGGGTGTAGCGAACCTCTGTAAACGGAGCATGGAAGGGGCCTATAATGCGAACTGGTCTGCTCACCGAGAGAACTTGATGAGCCCTTGTAACCGTCAGTCTTGGAGGCGACAGTGCAGAGCCACTGGGAGTTCTTCAGAGGATCTCTTGTATTTCGAAAGATGGTATTTGTGGAGCAACTTTGACTCTCTTGGCTAGGGGAAGTAGCGAGCCCCTGTAATCCAGTGTGGGAGGAGGCCAAAGGCTGGGGGTGGTAACGCGCCCATGTAATCCAGCGTCAGAGGAAGCCAGCGGGTCAATGTTGCGAAGTAATCACTGCACTCTAGCGGTACAGTTCGCAGGTAGTGTTGGCGTACCATTGCTGAAGAATGGGTAGACCACTGCCAAGCCTGGGGCGTGCACACCCCTGTACCCATTGCTTGGGGCTCGTTCGTTTGAACTTGCGAACTGGTCTGCAGGCCGGGGTAGTGACAAACCCTTGTAACCTAATCTCATAGGGGCCAGAGCGTGGAAGTACGGTAATTCCACGAAACCTCTTCGAGGCATCGGGGAGGCTGCACAACCACTGTCCAGGCAGCGGCCAAAACGACCGCCACTTCGGAGGTTCCTGGTCAACTGGAATCAGGTCCTACGCGGAGGTCGGGCGGTCGGGTGTAAACCCGGCACTTGGCAATGCGGTTGAAGTAGGAAGGCGTGTCGAGATCGATCAACTATGACTCTCTTTGCCCGGGGGAAGTAACGCACCCCTGTAATCCAGCGTGAGAGGAGGCCGGCGAGTCAAGTTCCAAAGTAGCAAGTGATGTCAGCGTACAGTCGTTTGTAGTTGGCAGTACCGATTATAGTCGGGAAACCACTACGGGCCGGGGGACTGGCGACCATTGTACCAGCAAGCTTTGGCGGTGCCAGCGACCTGATCGCAATAAGTCGGGGGGAATGACATACCCCTGTAACCGAACGTCATGGGGCTAGAGGTTGTACAGTCTGTATGGGGCCGGGGGGGAGGGAAGGTCGCGACCCCCGTTAACCTTGCTGCGACGGGTCTATAGACTGATCTTCTCTAGCTGAGGCGCAGGCGAACCTCTTTATTTTAAATATTTATTTCTTTATCACATACTACGGACCAAGTATGGTCCATGCAGGAGAGGGCGATACAGTTCAAAATTCTTTTGTATACATACACTGCAGAACAAAAGTCATGTTATACTGGAAATTCGTGAAAAACAAGGGACAAATATAGGCAAAGAAGGCGACTTAAGCGACAAGAAAAAGTTATACAATTTCATCTCGGCATGTCGAGCATAGGGGAACCATAGGGTAGAGCATTCCAATCAGACACTGTTCTCGGGAAAAATGAATACTTGTAAATGTTAGTACGTGCAAATATAGGTGTAATGCTAAGACTATGTTTATGACGTTATGTTATGTAATCTTGGCGCATGCTTGGCGCATGCTTTGTTATGTAATCTGGCGCATGCAATCCTGATCTGGAAAAGAATAGGAGGCGGAAAAAGTTAAGCAGTGCAGTTTTCCTTCGGTCGGCCAAAAGTTGGAGGTTCGAATCTTGCAACATGGCTGACGGCGAATCGCGACGTCTATACCGATTGTATATAAATCGAGCAGCTAATCGTTGTATTTTTTCTATTTTTTTGGATATTACCAGCTGTATGGGGGTCCCACACTATGCTGGCATATTCAAGAGAAGGACGAACTATGACTTTATAGGCTCGAAGTTTTAGTGAACTAGAAGAACGGCCCAAGTTTTATTTTAGAAAGCCTAATTGTCTCCGGGCAGCAGAACATATACCATCAATACGTGCTGTCCAGCTAAGCTTCGATGTAATCGTTACGCCCAAGTACTTGTATTCTTCTACTTGCCTGATAGTCTATCGGCCTACAATATAAGAAAATTCGAATTTTCGGATTTTGTTACTCAGACATAAATATGCGGTTTTCTCAAAATTAATTACCAGTTCCCACATTTTACACCATTCTTTTATGTTGTTTAAGTTCTCACACAAGTCACGCTGGTCAGAGATAGAATTTATGGTATTAAAAATTATGCAATCGTCGGCAAGTAACTAAACAGACACGCCAGGTTGGATAGCTTGATCTTAACCGTTGATATAAAATTAAATAGTATTGGCCCAAGAACTGACCCTTGCGGGACTCCAGATGACACCCCCAAATAACCATAGCTGAAACCGTTTTTATCTACGCACTGTTTACTGTTTGTTAAGTATGCTATGACCCAGGTAATTATTTCTGGAGGAATGCCAATATCTTTCATTTCGTCTATTAGCTTGATTTCCGGGACTTTTCCTAAGGCCTTTGAAAAGTCCAGAAAGAAGACGTCTACCTGTCCAGCCTTGTCCAGGACTTGGGAGAACTCCTTAGCAGTTGCTAATAATTGCGTGGTTGTAGATAATCCCCGTCGGAAGCCATGTTGCGTGCTGTGAATTACATTATTTTGTTCAAGAAAAGTATTTAAATATTTCGCTAATATGTGTTCAAGTAATTGGCAACAAATACAAGTAAGGGAGATTGGTCAAAAATTGCTAACTAATAATCTGTTACCTTTCTTAAAAGCCGGAATTACACGTGCTAGCAGCCAATCGTCGGGTACTATACTAGTTTTAATCGAAACATCAAATATTATTAGTAGGAATCCAGCTAGAATTTCCGCATACCTCTTTAGAAAAGCAGCTTTGATACCGTCAGGGCAGGTCGATTTTTTTGCGTCCTACAGTAATAATAGTTATGTCACCCCCTCCAAGGATACATTTATTAAGTTTGAATGACCTGGCACCGTCATGTTACTCGAATTTTGTGGTCTTGAAAAAACGCTCTGAAAGTAAGAATTAAACGCGTTTGCTATTTCGTTTTTATTTCTGACAGGGGTTTCTCCGTTCATTACTGCATCAGGAATACGGTTGTCTTTGTTTTGTAAGAACTGGTAAAATTTTCGTCGACTCTCTGACGCAAAGCGGCCTATTGTCATGGTGTAATAATGTTCCCTAGACTGCCTTAACTTGGATGCCAAAGTATTTCTTAGGCCGAGCAGAACAACATCATTAGGTTATTTTCGATTACTTCGCCGTTTAATTTTGCGTTTTAAGTGAATTAGATCGCGAATTATCCAGGGGTTCGCATGGCCAACTTTTTTAAGTTTATCTGGAAAAAAATTGCGAATGCAGAATTGGCAATAAAAGGTTAACCTTGTCCATAGAGAGTTGGCGCTGCCGTCGCAAAATGATAGGACAGCTTCATCTAGGTAGTGGACAATCTGGAAATTGTCTGCAGCAGAATACTGTTTTACAACTACGGGCACGGGTATAGAGGACCTTGTTCTACGAGGTAAAGAACAATTAAAATTCACCTATTTGTGATCAGAAATGCCATCAAAAACTGTTGTCATGCAGGATTCAAAACTTGTGGAACCAAAAATGAGATTTAATATTGAAGAACTCGAACTTGTCACGCGCGAAGGATTAAGGACGGTCTGCGTAAGGCAGTAAGCAATGCGACATGTCCAGTAATATTTTAGCACTTTGCACATCGATAGAACCACATTTCATCAATTCCCAATCCATGCCCGGCATAATAAAATCACCCGCGATAATGATGTTTTGATTTCGGTATTTTTCTAAGTGCTCGTACAGGTCTATCAAGAAAGCAGGTTTTGCGCCAGGGGACCTATAAACTCCCGCAATAATAATGGGGTTGCCAGCAATTAAAGCTTTAAAAAAAAATACTTTCGTGGCAGCTATTAATATCAGGCAAGGAAACAGACGATACCTCACATTTAACAAGAATTGCAACTCCGCCCCCTCTGGTTTGGCGATCTTTCCGATAACATGTGTATGAAGGAGGAAATATGCAATTATCTGGAACTTCAGGGTGCAACCATGTCTCCGATATTACTGCTACTATTACTGATATAAGAAAGCAAAATTTGCTAGAGTTGCTCTTGCTTGTTGCATACACTTTGAGCATTCAGGCACAGCAATTGGAGAGTCTTTTGCGCATGCGCAGTTTTATTTTGGATGTGTCATTTTTCGGAGCGGGAAGACTTACGTAGAAACACCCTGCAACCAGCTGTGTCGTCCCACCTATAAACGTCATCGTTTAAAAACAATTTGTCATGCACCAATTGCACCTTATCACCAGTACGCTTGTCTTTTAATCCAGATTGCCACAACTAATTTTTTATGCGCTGCGTAGCTTGATAATATTCATGGGAGATCGACACATCAGAACCTTTGAGCTTTGGGCAGTTGTTAAAAAATTCATTTTTTTCATTATAATCGTACAGCTGGAGGATAACTGGCCTATGGCGGTCTTTTTGCGGCCTCCCTCTTCGGTGAATTCGTTGTACAGACCTGACGGAAACACAAGTGTTTCGCCGAAAACCTTACGCAAACCCTTATCCTCTAGATCCTGTCGGGTTTCTTTTGGAACCTCAGGAATTCCGAAGACGACTACATTGTTTCTGCGTGAACGATCTTCAAAATCGTTCAGTCTTCGGTCCTGCCAAGCCAAGGCCTTCTCCAACTTCTGTACTGTTCCCTCCAGTTTCGGTATCTTTTCTTCGTTTGCCTTCGATATTTCCATAACCTCGTCTAGTTTTGACAGCTTTGCATTTACCTCAGAAAGGGTGGCATCGCGCTTTGTTTCCGCTTCCTTTAGCTCTTTTAACTGAAGCATATTATCCTTCAACATTTGTTCTATCTCGGGATCAGGGTTACTTTCCACGTCGCCACATAACAGGAACAGAAAAACAGACCACCAATCTATGACAACATGAATAAATCTTTGAGGGCACGGCAGCGCAACAATAGTGTATGAACTTGAACGAAATCCAGAAAGCGTGTTGTAAAAACTGACCTGCGCAACAATCCAAGCAGAATCAAAACATGCTGCTCTGACGAGTGCTGCCGCGCCCTCTGAGAAGACAGGGCTCTACCGGAGACTTTACATCCTGCATGGTCGACGTCACCGAGTTGGGCAGGCAATTCTGTGTCCCGTCCGCTGTGTCGATGAAAAGACGCTCAGTCCATGCAGGCGTTTTCAACTTGTGCGATAAATTGGCAGTCCACAGCACAGGCCCAGAATGAGCGGGTTGTTCGGCACATGGCCGCGGTCGGATGAAAAATACAACCTGCACAACAAGCCAAGCATAATCAAACATGCTGCTCCGACGAGTGCCACCTCGTCTCCCAAAAGCCGCGGGACGTGCTACCACGAGCTACTTGGTGTCCCGCATGGGGAAAACGACGAAAGGTGAGGTTAGTACACCAAACGGGGAACCTCTCCTGGCTTAGTAATGGCTAGTAGGCCCAGACCGATCTCCTCTGCCATATGCAAAGTAATGCCCGAAGACTATTGTTCCTATGAGCGAAAGAGTAGGCAAAGAGGAGGACATAAGAATAGGTCCTTATATGCCGAAAGGAACCTTCCGAACGGGCCTTTGAGGAACCGTGCGCATACAAACTTCCGGTGTCTGGAGACCGTGAAAAGAAGGTGTTGCAAGTACCCGTGTATAGTGGCAAGCTTCACTGTTGACGCGTGAGTACGTGGTGCGGGGCCGTCGATAGAGAACGTTAGTATGCATCGGCCGCGGAGCGGGGGGTCGGGGAGGGGCGGCCGTCACCACCAAAAAGGGTACTTCCTGTCTCCGATGGTTGGGGCCCAGTTATCGGACCCTATAGGTGAGCGGTGACCCATGGCAGGGACCGCACATTTGGCACTTGGCACTGTCTGATGCCCTCGCTGAGCAATCAGTCTTGAAAAAGAGTCAGACATCTGGATTGGAGCAAAATTGCTCCCCCATTCCCACCTTTTTTCCCATAACTCATCCCGATGTCCAAGTTCCCGTTCCCAGCAACCCACCGTATCCGGCTTTTTCCTAGGGGGGACAAGAGGGGTCCACCGGGCTCGTCCCCCTGACAGTCCGTCGCAAGAAAGCTTTTCGCGTTATTTCTCTCCACTTTCGGGTGGACAAAATTCTCTTTGGCGGTTGGCCTGTTTTTGTACTGTTGCAATTGGGTATAACCGGTTATACTACGGTGGTGCTGGGGAGATATGGAAAGCTCCATTTACTCGATATAGTTGATTATATAGCTGGAGGAGACTCAGATCGGCGGCCATTCAGAATATTACCCCAATCAGCTCCACTTTTGTACTACAACTTTGACATGGCGTTTTCCCGAGGGTCATAAGAAGTTCATTTCTTTGATGCTGCGTCTAGACTGTCAACTCAGAACACTCACGAACTCATTACGAAGGAATTACTAGTGTCTCTGGGGACATCAGTGTTGATAAAAGGCAGTTCAGCTTCTAATGAATACAGATGTCACCGTTCAGAAAGTTTCTGAGTAGGTATCGAAGTGTTTTTCCATCAAAAATGTAAACAGTCGTTTAGAAGCTTATTTTTATGTCAGGAATAAAATTTTCACTGTGAACGTCTTACTCGTGCCTGGTGACCGTGCAGTCACTGCCAGTGTTCTTGTACCTGCATTCCTCCAGTTAGCCTATGAAAAGTATCAGGTTAGTAGCACGTGCTAAGCAACTGCTCCGTTAACGATACTGGTGGCCTGAAATGTATCGTTCTGTTAGGAAACATGTAAAGCTTTATCATGTTTGCCAACTGGCCGACAAGTTTGCAAACCCCCTTGTAGCTCTGTTGCAGCCAGTAGAGTGGCCTTTAGGGCCTCAGAAAAAGTTATGAATGGATTTGCCGCTCCAATAAAGGTGCCTTATCCTAGGTATCTAATTACTTTAGCCGACTACTATTCAAAGTTTCCCTACGTTCCCGGAAGGAACTCTATTTCTTCACAGGATGTCATCAGCCTGGACGTGCTACCGGGTTTTTTACTACGGACATGGCTACAGTGTTTGTCTCCACCCAATTCCAAGATTACCTAAAGAAAAAACGCATCCGCACATCGTAGCCTACGCGTTTATTCCTGCAGCAACCGCACGTAGAGAGTGGCAATCTTGATGTTGCTGCACCTATAAAAACTATAATGAGAAACACAATGGATGAGATATCCAAATGTCGAGCTTCATGTTTGTCATCGACGCCCCTTAAAAATGTTTATACACTAAAATATTGAGACTTCCTAAGCACTTAATCCTGCAATTCGGCATACAGCCTCTATTAATTGTAAAGTTATATTTGAAGGATTTTATCACGCAGCTCCAACAGGTCATACTTGTTCTTTTTCAGGGCAAAAATCGAAACGTAAGTATTTCTTGTTTTCATTGCTGGCCTAATTGTCAATGACTTTTTGTTTATCACAACTATTAAGGTGCTGAGGCTACGTGCAAATAAAAAGATGTTATAGGACGTACACCAAATTTTCATAACTAGGTATTATCGCAGTAAAAATGACGTTAGCAATTCTGGCCTACTGCGCGCTGGTAGTGCAATATAAAGAGAATATTACATCGCGAGGCCTGCGTATGTTTGCGGTAAATATTATGGAACCCGGCGCCGGAACACTTTCTCACCGCAAACCCATACCAGCCTGTGTCCTTGACAAATTTCCAACTTTGGGCTTCTAACTTTAAAGCATAAAAGAAAAAGCAACCTCAAGGAGCAATTATTCTTTAGTTTTAAGACAGGCGACCCAGAAGACGGGAAACCGTGAACTTCTGTATGAATTTTCTGGAAATATATCCTAAGCGAGAAATAAAGATTTAGGCTGATCACAGCGTTTAACTAAATGGCCACATGCAAGGCTTTTGAATTAACGTTTTTTGTGTTACTCTATAAGCTTATGTCGTATGCCAGAAAGGCAAGATTTTTCGACAGGGCTGGGCTACTTTTTGTCGTTACTAACCAGGGCAGTTCATCTTTCAAAAATAATGTTCTCAGTCTCGGTACAGAAATGTAGCCCGGAAAGCAATTTGAGAAAAATAAGTACACTGCCCAAACTTTGGTGTTCTAACCACCGGTCTATGCCATTGTCGACGACTATTAGACGCGTAGTATTTCTTCTACTTTTGATAGAGCAAATTAGTGCTCAAAACAAAACAGACTTAAACATTCTGGCAAATTCGCACGATGTATTTTGTTACGTGCTCTGCACACAAACCCTAGAGCGGCCGTTCCCGCCGGATCCGCCAGTACAGGCCAAGGGAAGCGAGCCACCGACTTCCGTATTTCTCAGCCAAAATTATTTAAATAAGAAAAGTGTCGCCACCAAGCCCATAATAAAAAAACCGTTCATCGATTAAACAGCCATTGTTCTGCACAATCCCTGGAAAACGCCCTCAAAATTATTAACACATAAACACTGCGTCTAAATTAGCAAAAATATGGGGTAACAAGATAGGAAAAAGTGTAAAAATACAGAAAAGATAAATATCAACGTTTGTCTGAGAACTGTGAGAGCTCATTCACGATTTCAACTCTGTTCAAGAAGTGCCTGGAGTATTTCCAACGCAGTCGGCGAAGCAAACTAGCGGAGCTGTTGTTTCAAACGAATATAATATATTGAAACGAGAAGATTGTCTTTTTTTTTCCTTTGTTTATCATAATATTTATACATGAATATTTTGTTCTTTATTTGCGTATTCATGGGGTGGTTGCGGTCGTTACTACACCAGGGTGGCCAATCCTGCTCTGGTAAGGGAGTGCATTACCGGCAATGGTCGCCGTGGTCAGGCCACACCCCAAGCCCATTTGTGCAATTCCACCAATACTCGGATTTTTTTTTTAATCCGGTAAAAATTGTCCGGCACCGAGATTCGAACCACGGTCATTCTGCGCGCCTGGGAAGGGGGGGAGCAATTTTCCTCCAGGACCGAGGTAATTAGAGAAGAATGGGAGAGGCCTTTGCCCTGCAGTGGGTGCAGATAGGCTGGTGATGATGATGATGATTTTGTTCCTATATGGGCCGCACATGCGAAAATCACAAGCTGCTGTTTTTATTTGGAGAAAAGCTAGAATATTTGGGGGCCTGTTTGCAGCCTTTCGAAAATTGTCGCTAATTTCGTGGAAAGCACTCAAAGTTTAAAGCACGGGCAACGCTTGGTGACGGTAGCATGATCATAGCGTCAGTTCTCTTAGGTTGAAATATGTTAATATTATTGGTATTAGTGTATATAAGCCCACAATAAAACGTCAAGTAGTTCGCAAAATACTGCAAAAGCTCTTTTAAGCATGCCGGCATATCAATGTGCTTGACTCACTTTATCCGGAAAGGAGTAATTCCAGCACTATTATTGTACTGTCGCAAGAAGTGACCCTACAACTTGAGCCAATGATAGCCAACGTTGCCATTCATCGCCATGAACCTTATCTGTACGGCCCTTCTTTTTTACACATCCCTTTGACTGGTGGCAACATCCCATCAAAATGAGAAGCGGACATGCAATGGTGTCCGGAAGGTGGTACACCGTGTAAATATTGTGGTGACCTCATCCACATATATTATCACTGCTGCGACAAACTTCGTCGTGTTGGGCTTTTTTTTACGCGCACCGTGGGTTAGAGAGGCAAAAACAAAGAAATATCATCGGAAGTGTGCCGCACAAATGCAATCTTTACAGTTGGTGATAGCCGAATGCACTGCAATATCTCAATATCTTTTATGACGGAGAAAAGAAGCTCAGGTTCGAAAAAATAAAGCAACAGTTCTTGGAGTAGAACTTTTCTTAGCCGACAAATTAAAGACGGTAATGCCCTTCGGTCGTCGACGCACTGAATACTGAGTAACACGAGGCACCTAGAGACCAAACTGCAAGTGCATTTGAAAGTTCTTACCTAAACACTACAAAACTAACACATTTCGGAGCGTAGTAAATGTTCATTAGGCGGCCGTTTTATTAACGAACGTACACACTATGTTACAATAGAGACAAATATGTAAGGATACTACACAGCGATGCTGCATGATCTCAGAAAAGACTACTTCAGGTTTCCATCTTTAAACCAAGGACTTTGGTATACTGGAAATGACACATGACCACCATTGCCGTATACGCACATTGTGTTCATTTATTCTGCAATATTTAACACTAACAATGGTCCCAATGTACCCTAAACAGAAGACCATCTGGTTACAACAAATAGCTTATTACGTACCATGTACACACATGCGGCTCAACACACCTTACATCATTTGATGCTTCCGAACTGGTCCCGGTGCGTGGATATAAAACAAACTTTTTACCTTCTTAAGGATCATCATATAATCGTGACCAAAAGACCGCCGGGCAAAACATTATACCAAAAATGCACTGGCACAAATTCTGGGTCTTATCAATCATCAATGCAGCCACCACATTGTTTAGTTGCTTTGGAGCGGGACCACTGCGGGCGATGCCGATGTTTTATTTTCACACCATGACAGAACAGTGCGATGCAATCAGAAAGCGAAACTTTTACATTCAAACACAGTTACAAGCGCAAACAGGAGGAGAAGCAACGGTTTGGACGAATAACCAACTTACCGATAGCAGAAAGGAGAGGGGGAGACTCAGGTTGCTCCAAATGGTTTGCTCCGCGATTCACTGTAACGACACCATTTACGTAATACAGCCAACAATGAAACACATTATTGTTCGTGGGATGCAGAAGGTGGGTCACTCTTTGTTATTAAGGCTGCCATCCTAACGTGAACGAGCCTTGAACCCAGGGTTGGGACTAACCAATTCCACAGCGTCTCCTACTATAGCACGACCTCCACGTTGTGGACGGTAGGGCAGCTACTAGAAAAGCCCGGAATAAACATTTTTTTATAATTGCAGACATACTAGACACCCTGAAAACAATATTACCTACTCTGTATAAACAAAACGTGTTTGAAGAGTGTATTTTGAACCACGAAGGTAGTTTTATTCTTAAAACTGCGTGCACTGGAGGACTTTGGTCCTGCTCACGTTGTGAGGGTGTGAATTCTAACCTCACGAACGTATTCAAGCAGACACAGGCTCAAATATTGCCGGTGCCTGTGTGTTTTGTCGCGATTTCAAATGCAATGCGTGCGGACGCGGACGGATATTGTAATGTCCAAAAGTTACTCCGCGCCTAATATATTGCCGCGAATCATGCATTGCGTTTGTTTACGTATGTGCTTTGTTTTCACCACCGAGCCGCACTGGGCTGCTTCATCTGTGTGCCAAGCAGGGCACATTGAATTATTTTTTATGCCTCAATAGTTATGTCACTTAATGTGCAGAGTGTTTAGCGCTGTGGCTATTACACAAGACTAATATTCTTTATTATTCAGTGTTATCGATGCAACTCGACGTTTCGAGAAACAACCCCGCTGAAGGGTAAATGCCTGCTGAGCAGCCGGCGCGGCTCCCGATTCGCCGACACTCGCCCGCAAGCGTTGTTTTGTGGACTGCTGCTTCACCAGTGTATTCGTATGACTTGTTACAGGAACACAAGTTAACTCCAACAGCCTTTGTACCCTAAAGAGAGCTGCATAGAATATGGCTACGTCACAACTGTCACAGGTGCGAGATACATGCTCCCTATATCCCTGCAAGCCGCCAAGCAAGTTCAATTCGTTCTAGCCGCTGACCAAAACGGCTGCAACGCCAGTTTACACTGCTTACGGAAAGAGTGGAGGAAGAAGACGTCGTGGACACATAAATGACCAGGGGATAGCCAACATTTTATGGGTCACCTTCGGAGGGTCTACAAGCTGGCGTGGACCAAGTTGAATGAGTCAGGCTGCATAAATGATACCAGTGCGTTGAGACAAGAAGGCAATACATTTCTACTTTGAAGATTTAAAGCGAATTCTAATATAAACTATGGCAGCTGGCTACACACCTGCCACAAATAAAGGGTAATTTTAAAGACGTTCACCATGATCATGCTGCTAACGCGCACGAAACAGCCCAATGAAATTGTTTTAGTGTTCGCAAAAAGATGAACAGGCTCTTTAGATGTGCTGACCCTGAAATGGCAGAGGACCAGAAGTTACGCTTTTATTTGAGCAGTGTAAAAAAACTGTTTGTTGCAGTTATTTGTACTTCGCTCAAACACAATTGGAATTCAATGTTACCCCTTTTCTTTCTGAAGATAAAACAAAAAAATGGGGATTTTCCAGACCCACTGCAGCTAGGCTATGGCCGGTTTAAAGCCAACATATAAAACGGGCGAAAAGTCAAGTATACCCCAAGGGAAAAAGCCGATTTTAAGGTTAAAAAAAAAATATCCCCGACGTACTTATCATGAGAACGTCCAATAAAAGTTTAAAAGGCAAACTAAGTTGAAAGGAACATAAAACAAAGCAGAAGAAAAAAATTTCTCAAGTCAGTTCGGCACGAAAGGTCGCAAAAGAAAGCTGTTCTAGTTAAACAAAACACATATCGCGATACACCACCCACTGTATACGCAGACTTTAAAATTCAATGAAAGACCAATTGTAAGCATGTATTCCTGAGAACCCGTAAGCCCGGGATGAGAATAACAAATATTTCTCACATTAAGGTAAGCAATCCAAGCATATAACGTTACGCCAACTCCACAGCTAGAGAATTAGCACATAAAAAATAATCGCACACAGTTGTAGAAAAAGCCTTTAAACGGCGGATCACGAAAGTAAACTGTGAGAATAATATTGTTACATGGCAGCAGGACACTGGCCAGCTGAATGAGCTCCCTCTTCTACGGCACCGTGTACATAGTGTATATACATCGCTCGCATGTTTCATGCCACCTAAACATGTTACGTGGCGGCAGAACAAAGAAAAGAACCATCCAAAACAGGAGCAATGTATTTACACTATATGCGCGATTTTGCCATGAGGGTGCCCAGCCAGCTGGTTCTCCTTCTCCAGAGGTTCGGCAGATTGCTCTCGTCTTCTTCTTCCAGTTTCAACATTTACATTTTTGCAGAAACAATACCAGCAGAAAAGAGCATTTTGAGTTCTGGGTTTTTAAAAAAATTACCCCAACTGTGAGTAGTACTCTCAAAGAAAGACGGAGGCGGAGCTGAGACTGCATTATCCGCGTATGAGAGAAACCACGTCACACGCTGTGGAACTAGGACTTTGTGCACAAAATATTTCAGAGGTGCAGTTTATGGGTGGCACGTAACTAGGTATAATTTAATTCAACGCAAAGTGCGACAAGTGAGGTTTAAGATAGAAAATAAAATGCTGAAAACAAAACATCCACAATACTTATCTGGAATGTAAGGGCGATCACGGCGTCCGCAACCCGGCTGAGATGCAATTCAATGAAGATTCATAGCCTTCACACCTTGGTAGTTTGTAGAGAATTGAAGTCGACGAGCTCCATCTGAATAATCTAAGCTGTTGAGCCGTAAAAAAGGCGACGAAACTGTGGCGGCTCTGACTGTAATCTCCGCAGCCAATGAAGTCTGAATACCGCTGGCCATTTTCGAGCGTTCGTGTAAATAGTCCGAAACCGAAGCAGTAGGCGCAACACAGATGTACTGAAGTTTAGCGAGATTTCTGGATTGTGGAATTATAAAAAATCGGCCATGGCGGTTATCAGTTGAGTAAGCTTCTTAGAAGATTGGAAATAGAAAGGAAGGTCAAGTACACCCGGTTTCCTTCGATATGGTTCTGTGTCGCAGTTGTTGGCACTCCACGTCTCCTGCCATACCAAGCGACCGACAAAGTCCATCCTGCTGCTTCCTTCCATTCTGGCGAGATTATTGAACACGAAGTGATCTCGAAGGATGTATGTCGAGTCTGACATGCAGGTCCACCTCCGAATGATCAAACGATGCTGTGTTGAAGGTAACAGGTTGCGGGTGATTAAAAAACCAAATGATGAACTCTGTGATATCCTGATTGATGTAAAGTGGCATTGTATTGGAAAACACTTCGACGGTGACGGTTCGTGTCATAGTATGCGACCCTAGAGACAGCGAATAATGAGGATCATACGAAAGAGTGTGCCCAGGCTTTGAACACAGGATTTTTCTTGTTGTTCCGCCGTGCAGGTGCTGTGTATGAGGCTGCGAAAAGGATCACAAGGTAATGTAGCTTACGCAGATGGGATCGACAGACAATCGCATGCATGCGGGAAAGGATGCGAGCCAAACTTCAATTTCTCAACTTCGAATTGGAAGTGGTTTGTGGGTGCCACGAAGGTGAGGTTACGGTTCATAATCACTACAAAGAGATCGATTTTCGCCCTCTGCTGGATTACTGCGTGCCGAGCTTGATCGTAGGTTTCCTAATTTTTCCGCGGTCACCCCTGGAGACAATCAGGCAGGAGCGTTTCTTAGGATTAAACATAACTTACCAGCTGCAGCCCAAGGAGCTCTCTTAGAGAGGGATATGTTACCAGTCGACGCCAATTGTCTACCCGTACGAGCATGAATAGGAATCACGCTGTCATTCACATACGCTTGGGTGTATGCATGTTGAGGGATTTGAGGCAAATCACATCAGAAACATACGCATTCGACCACAGTGCGCTGTTGAGTGATACCTGATGAGAGCATTTTGAGGCAGCGTAAGTAGTGCTTCCTGAAAATCTGTCAAAGTAGATATTGTGCGCCTGTAGAAACGATTTCAGAAGTTGGTAAATCATGCGAGGACACTACAGATAATGAACTTAACAATTTTGAGTTTGACGGTGTCAATTACGTGCAAGTCAGAGGAACGTCAATGGGAACCAAAATCGGGCCCAACTACGCGAACATCTTTATGGGATGTCTAGAGTCAAACTTCCTCGGAACCCAAAGTTTGAAGCCATTGTACTACAAAAGATATATAGATGATATATTCATGATTTGGCAGCACGGTGAAATGGAACTTCTTGCGTTTATTGAGGCTTTTAACCTTGCGCATCCTACCATCTCCCTCTCTCATTCCTACTCTACATACAGCATAAATTTTCTGGATGTTACTGTCACAGTTTCTCAGGGCAGACTTCAGACTAATCTCTACAGGAAACCTACGGACACGCGCCAGTATTTGCACTTCCACAGCAGCCATGTCAGGCACTGCAAGACTGCAATACCTTGTAGCCAATCTCACCGTTTTAGGCGAATCTACACAAGCCAGGCGGATTTCGATTCTAACTACAGAGAACTTAAAACCGCCCTCTCAAATCAAAAATACCCAGACCAGGTGATCGATGACGCAATTACACGACCTAACCAGTTCAACCGCACCGACATTCTCTGAAAAAAAGCTCCAAAACCCAATCAACAAGCAAACCTCGTTTTGACCCATTCGACCTCTTCTCCGAAAGTTGCATCCATACTAAGGAAACATCACAATATTCTCGCTCAAAGTGAACGCCTACAGAGAATATTCCCCGAGCCGCCACGTGTTGTTAATAGACGCAGCGTAAATTTGGGAGCGTTCTCACTAAATCTAGCATCAGCCGACCACAGACTATTGGTTGCATGCCCTGAAACAAACCACGGTGTAAGGTATGCCCACGAATGACTACCACACAGCATGCCGCCAGCACAGCTTCAAACTATTATGTTAATATAAAAGGGAATTTTAACTGTGATTCCGCCAACGTCTTATACCTGCTGGAATGCCCCCTCTGCGGCAAACAATACATCGGCCAGACTGAAACACCCTTTCGTCTCAGGTTTAACAATCACCGCTCTCATGCAAATAACTGCCCTTCATTGCCTCTATCAAAGCATGTTAACACTCCTGGTCATTCTTTTCAACAACCAAAAGCCACAATTCTTGAATCTAGTTATAAAACGCATCACGATCGCGAGGTTCGTGAGTCCTACCTTATTTATAAGTTTAAATCAGCGTCGTTTGGCATAAATGAAAGCTATGAGAAATTGACATGTCTTTCCTCCGATTAAAATTTCGGCTGCATTTCTCAGGTTAGTGTTACGCCTGTTCATTTCTTTCCATCAATAATAATCTCCCATAAGTTGGAGAGCTCGGTAGTTGGGTATAGTTTTGTGCTAGCACGACGTTTTTTAGCACAATGGCTTCACTGAACCAAATTTGACGAACAAGTCTCGACATTGTGTTCTGGGTAGAAGGCTGCAGTACCATTGTTAGCTTTGATATTCTCACCTTTTAATTAATTTGTGAACGCGAGCGTGTGTGATTGCTTTCGTGTCCTCTTTCTTTTTTGTATTGTTGCTTTCTAATATTCGTTGCTGACCGCCTCGGCATTCCCTGAACTGGCACCATGCACCGACCAGATGAATATCACCTGCTGCCGCGTCATACGCGTGCACCTGCCTGTTTTCTTTTTTTTCATGATTTGTTTGACCTTGTCCTTTTTTTTGCATACCAATGTACACTCATATCTTTTTTGAAACTTCTTTTTTCCGCGTCACTAATCTTTTTGCCCATGTCAAATACGTGCATGGGCATATCTTGTTTTGGCCCCTCTTCCACTGCTGCTCCCACGGGGGAGGGAAAATTACATTGTTAATTTTATCCCCCTATGTTTGTATACCAATGTACACTCATTTCCTGTCGAAACTGCCTGTCCTACTGCTTTTGGGAGCGACCCTTGCCTCCCACCAACATAACCCTTGTGTCTCCTATTTCAATGACCTTACCCGGTTTCTTAGAATGGGTGTGTATGGGCATATGTGCGCTCTTTGTGTGCATTTGCATATCTTCTTTGGAACTTCTTCATTCCACGTGAGTAATCTTTTTGCCCATGTCAAACACGTGCATGGGCATATCTTCTTTTGACTCCAATTTCACCCCCGTTGCCCTGGGTGAGGGGAAAATTACCTTTGTATTTATTTTTTTATTTTTTAATTATTTATTTTTTCTCTGTGTTTGGTTCTTCTCTCTCTCCTTTCTTTCCAATATTCGTGCCGCGTGACTGTGTGTTATTATTATCCTTTTTATAATTTATTTTCCCGCTCTCTCTTCATTCCTTTGCTACCCACCAACCGTGATCCATTTGTACAAACTCTCCCTCCTCTTACCTTGCCCTCGCCCTTGCTACATTTTCTGTATATATATAACTCTGAAACTAACTTATTTTGTGCTCTGAAGAAAGGGAGTTCTCTGAAACGTCAGTAAACTTATTTTTATTTTCTACGTCTTTCTAGTTTGTCTCTGTCTCTACTAACCTTATTTTTTCGCGCTCTGTTTGAGTTCTTATCTTTTCAGACTATACATATATATATATATATATATATATATATATATTTATATATATATATATATATATATATATAGATATATATATATATATATATATATATATATATATATATATATATATATATATATATATATATATGCCGCGAACCATACATTGGGTTTGTTTATTTGTGTTTTGCTTTTACCGCCCGGCTGCGCCGGTCTGCGTTATCTCTGCGCCAAGGGAAGCGCGTGTTCCATTCTTTCTTTCTGTGCCGCATGTGTTATCTGTTGTGATAGGGAGAGCATTCCGATATTACGTGAACAGCCCAGAATAATCTTCTTGGATCTACTATGTTCTCGATGCGAATCGACGTTTCAAGAACCACGCGCGCCGAAAGATAAAAAGCCTGCAGTGCGGACGCCGGGGCATTCGATTCTGCGACGCTCGCCGACCCACGTACGTCACTTTGTTGACCACTGCTTCGCCGCCTCTGTATTCTTTTCAGTTGTTAGGGGAGCACAAGTTCGCTCCAATAAACTTGTTTCTTTTCCAAACAACTGCTTCGTCCTTGGCTACGTGACATCTGGTGAAGGTGCGGGGTACGCACCCTTCATGCCCACTACAACCTCTGGAAGCCGCCAAGCCAGTCCAACAAGAGCCAGCCTCCGCGTGCAAGATTTACCACCCGAGTTCGGTCTACTACCGGAGAAGACGAAGAAGAAAAACGTCGCAACCAGCACCATGCTCAACCAAGCCAACCCTCCTGTCGTTCTGCAGCAGCCACGGGAACCGCCATCATTCCGAGGAACCCCCGCAGAAGACCCAGAAGAATGGTTGGAGAAACTGGAGCGCGTCCGGAAATTCAACAGGTGGGACGACGCAGAAACGTTCCGGCACGTTTTCTTTTACTTGAAAGATTCGGCTCGCACTTGGTTCGAGAACCACGAGAGCTCCTTGACAAACTGGGCTCAGTTCAAAAGCGAGTTCATTAGGACCTTCACTACCGTCGTGCGAAGAGAAAGAGCCGCCCTTTTGTTGGAAACACGCACGCAACACCCCAACGAAGGTGTCGTGATCTTCGTTGAAGAGATGAAGCAGCTATTTCGCCGCGCGGACCCCGAAATGACGGAAGAAAAGAAGTTGCGCTTCTTAATGCGCGGAGTGAAGGAGGAACTGTTTGCTGGACTTGTCCGAAATCCGCCCAAAACCGTCGCCGAATTCGTGACCGAAGCCAGCACCATAGAGAAAGCCCTCGAAATGCGTGCTAAGCAGTATGACCGCAACTTTGTTGGCGCGGCCAATGCGAACGACCTTGGCAGCACGCGGATCCCGGCCGACAGCCTACGCGAGACTATCCGCGCAATAGTGAGAGAGGAGCTGCGGAAACTTCTCCCAACGCCGCCGCAGCCCCAAGTCGCTTCCCTCACCGACGTGATTAGAGAAGAAGTGCAACAAGCGTTGGGAACTTCTACGCCATCCGAGGTACCCCGAGAGTCACAAGCTATGACATACTCCGCGGCTGTTCGTCGACCCCGCCCTGCTCCAACACGCCGTCAAGAGGCCCCGCCGTACCGCTGCCCACTGTCACCCGCCCGACCCCCGGTAGCCCGAAACCAGACGCCGAGGAAGACGGACGTATGGCGAACTCCCGATAACCGTCCTCTGTGCTACCACTGCGGAGAGGCCGACCACATTTACCGTCGCTGCCCATACAAAAGACTCGGACTGCGTGGTTTCTCCGTCGACGCACCTCGCCATCTCCCTGGCCAACGACCACGTGAGATCGACGAGTATCTATCTGAAACCAGCCGTGGCCCAGCGCGTTTCAACCGTTCGCCGTCGCCCTACCCCTACCAATCGCCGAACCGCCGTAGCAACGCTGACTTCGCCCGTGGAAGGTCCCCCAGCCCACGCGGGGGAAACTAAAGGCGGCAACTTCTGGAGGTGAAGTTGCTCTACGGCGAAAAACTAGAAACCCTCCAACGACGCAAGGACGCGCTGAAGACAGTGATTCACGACATGCCCTCATCCCGACGACCCGACCTAACCCTGACGAGACTCCCGAACACGACGACAGCTACACGGCGCGACGCGTACCCGACCTGACCGAGACGTCCGTTGAGAAGACGACGACAACGACGATGCACAGTGCCCGACCATCAACACGTACAAGCAGAGATACGACGCCCCGACGAACCCGGAACTCGAGGACGACTGCATCTGACGTCAATGTGTCCATCGACGGCTTTGACGTAGTCGCCCTCGTAGACACGGGAGCTGACTATTCGGTAATGAGCGGACCATTTGCGTCTAAACTGAAGAAAGTTATGACCAGATGGGACGGTCCGCACATACGCACAGCAGGAGGCCACCTCGTGACGCCAAGTGGAACGTGCACATCGCGCGTCACCATAGACGGCACAACGTACCCTGCGGCGTTCGTCGTTCTGCCTAACTGCTCCCGCGACGTGATTCGCGGAATGGACTTTTTGACGGACAACGGCGCAATAATTGATCTGCAGACCAAGTCGATAACATTTTCCTCCAATCACTCCACGACGCCGCAGCCGAACCCCGATCACCGTGCTGCTGTCAGGTCGTAGCGACAGACTACATGACGCGCTACGCAGAGACCGCCGCTCTTCCGAGGGGGACTGCACAAGAAGTGGCGAAGTTCTTTATAAGCCAAGTTGTGCTGCGACATGGAGCCCCGGAAGTCCTAATCACAGACCGCGGAACGGCATTTACTGCGGAGCTGATGCAAGGAGTATTACGCTACAGCAACACGGATCACCGAAGAACGACGGCGTACCACCCCCAAACGAACGGACTAACAGAACGTCTGAACAAGACAATCGCAGATATGCTGTCAATGTACGTTGACGTTGAACATAAGACTTGGGACGAAGTGCTCCCGTATGTCACGTTTGCGTACAACACGGCTATCCAGGAGACGACGCAGCTGACGCCGTTCGAGCTTGTCTACGGTAGAAAGCCGACTACGATGCTCGACGCCATGCTTCCGCACGTAGAAGACGACGATCTCAACGCCGACGTCCACGAATATCTTCAACGTGCGGAGGAGGCCCGCCAGCTCGCTCGAGTTCGTATAACGGACCAGCAGCTGGTGGATGCGGGCCGCTACAACCTCCGACGCCGAGACGCCGAGTACCAACCAGGGGATCGTGTGTGGGTTTAAACTCCCATCCGACGACGCGGACTCAGTGAGAAGCTCCTGCGACGCTATTTCGGACCCTACCAGATTCTACGACGTGTTGGCCAACTTACCTACGAAGTGATCCCTGATGGTGACTCCGGCACATCACGACAACGCAGGCGGCCTGAAGTCGTCCACGTGGTTCGCCTAAAACCTTTCTACGGACGATGACAAGCTTTTATTTTCATTGGTTCGGACTGTCGCTTATGTTAGCATCGGGTCGATGCACTCTTAGAGGGGGGGTAATGCCGCGAACCATACATTGGGTTTGTTTATTTGTGTTTTGCTTTTACCGCCCGGCTGCGCCGGTCTGCGTTATCTCTGCGCCAAGGGAAGCGCGTGTTCCATTCTTTCTTTCTGTGCCGCATGTGTTATCTGTTGTGATAGGGAGAGCATTCCGATCTTACGTGAACAGCCCAGAATAATCTTCTTAGATCTACTATGTTCTCGATGCGAATCGACGTTTCGAGAACCACGCGCGCCGAAAGATAAAAAGCCTGCAGTGCGGACGCCGGGGCATTCGATTCTGCGACGCTCGCCGACGCACGTACGTCACTTTGTTGACCACTGCTTCGCCGCCTCTGTATTCTTTTCAGTTGTTAGGGGAGCACAAGTTCGCTCCAATAAACTTGTTTCTTTTCCAAACAACTGCTTCGTCCTTGGCTACGTGACAATATATATATATATATATATACATACATATTTATATATATATATATTGTTAAGAAGACAGCCGACACGCCGTTAGCCGGTTGAGGTTGGTTAATTGCAGGAGCGAAGCCGATGGATATTGCAGTCTGAGCGTTGCAATCACCAAGCGCGTTTCTGGCGCATGCACTTCCTGGGGTTCATCGTCTTCCATGACACCTCTTTTTTGCATATCCCCTTGTGTGACTTTGGCATAATCTTATATGGGTTATCCTGGTGAGGCACATACCCCGATGTCTTGAAGGCATGTTGCGTCTATTGCATATGTTCATTACCCTCGCTACAATATATATATATATATATATATATATATATATATATATATATAAATATTTTAAATATATATATATATATATTTATAATTATAGATATTTATATATATAAAGTCGCCGACGCTGAAGGTATGAAGTAGGCACGTAAAATATAGGGATATTACCAGTGAAAGTGCCACCGTCTGTTTGTTGCTGCAGGCGATTGCGTAAGCAAACACGACAGCCGTTACGTTTTCACCGGTAGTGAAAGCGTATTCCGAAGGGTGAATTGGGCGAGGTAGTTGGAGGAATTACTATCGGCGGTCATTTAGCTTATGTCCACTGTCAATTGCGCATTGTCAAGTAAGAACTGTTTGCTTCATGTATGATATCCGCCAAAACATTTTGCGAAGTTCTTGCGGGGGGTTGCACGATAGAGACTTTCCTCGAAATGCGAGCTAAGCAGCTTGACTGCCACTTTCTTGGAACGGCCAATCGAAGCTGCGCCAACAGGACACCGATTGCGACAGATGCCGTGCGGGAGTCCATCCGACCAGTGGTAAGGGGAGTGATACGGAAATTTCTCCCACCGCCGTCAAAACCCCAAATTGTTTCCCTTGCAGTCGTGATTCAGGAATAGGTGGAGCAAGCACTGGAGGCTTCTACGGCGCCAGCAGCTCCCCGCAAGCTGCAAGCCATGGCTCACGTGTCCTCCCCCATTACCTTGTTACACGGGGGCTTCGTACTAACGTCCATCTTCGCCTGCCAAACCATAAACGATGCAACTCCGTATCCCTGGGAAGAATTCTGATGTGTGGCAAAAGTGGGAACATCGGCTGTCCAGCCGAGCGCAAGAACAACCTTCACACAATGTTCCACTTATTATTTTGTTTTTCTGCTGCCGTTCTTCGTCGTCAGCAGAAGCCAGGTTCTATTCAAGGAACCACCCTGGAGCATCAAAAATCGTCTGGAGCATCAAAAAGCAGGTCAAATGACGACTTTCTCCAGACACAACGAAAAGCGGCAGTGCTTGAGCTCATTGGCAGTGTCGTCACCCCAGACGGACTAATCCGCAGTGGTCACGCGAACGACTACGGGTATAAAGCGCAGCTACGAGAATGGCGAAGTTACAGTCCAGCGGAGCACACGAATAGCACTCACACATATTCCGCTAATCATTTTAGGTAAGCATGGTTAAATTCTTTGCGTCAGTTAATTTTGTTTTTTAACTCCTCGCTGGACTGCACCGTGTTGTTTAACTGAAATGGCCACTCCAATTATATACCTTGTCTGCATTTAGGTTCATTCTGCTAAAAGCATCGCATGTCTGACCGGCAAAAATCACTATAACGTGGGCCAATGTAGAGCAATACCCCAAACGGCATTCATAAAAACGGCGGAGAGCTATATCGATGCTTTTACGTACCCTACCTGTTTAGCATTTGCCACAAGGCTCTTCAGGACAAAGCGAAATTGGACCGAGCGAAACTTGGTCAGATAAAGAAAGGTGGTAGTCGGCAGTATGAGCACACTCTGAAATATGTTCTGGACTGTGTTACATCATTGTCAACAGAAATAACGTATGTGATAAACGGGCTAGCTAAACTAGAAAAGACAAACCAACTTCAAAGAAACACGACGATGTGCAAACTGAACTTAAAGAAACACGGGAAAAGATGGTACCCATCGAAAGCTTGGTAGATCACGTGTTTGTTGAGCATAACAGTGTGGCCCTGACCCTCAATACCTAAATGATACCTACAAAGATTACGGGAGAACACCTTTTTTTGGAGACGGTATTTTTGAAGCCGCAATCCTAGCTGTAAGAACTGAAGCATGCCGTACTAGATTTAGATTAGTATTCGCGAAGAAGCAACGTTGAAAGCCGTGGTGGCCAGCAAAAAGTAAAACTGGATAACACACTTGAGGTTTTGGCGAAACAACTTAAGCTGACTGAAAATTTCGATGAGCACGTCGAAGATATTCACCACCCTAAAGCTGAAGAAAGAATGGTCCTTTCAATAATTGTAAGATTCGCAAGTACACCAATACAGGGCACATGGTTTGAAAATCATCCTGCGCATAAGGACGAAAGCATCTATATAATGCAACCTTGACCACTTCGTGACAATCACTGTTCTGGCTGGCGAAAAAAGCCAAAGAGAAATTATATGAATTCGCTTGGGTGAGGAATATTAAGGTATTTGTGAGTTAACAGTAGGGCGCACCGCTGTCAGAATTGTAAGTTTGGACCATCTACAATTTATGATGTAACATGTCCCAAGTTCTCCAATTGTTTGACAAATGGTAATGATACAACTGAAAGCATCTGACAAATAAAAAAAGTTCATGCCTATGCCTTAATTAGGCGAATGTGAGCAGCCTAAAACTGTATAAGGATCTCGTGGAACTTCACCTAAAAATGTATTACATACTTCAATGTGATTGTTCTTAGTAAGGCTAAATTGAATACTGAAGCTGCACAGCCCCATCAAATGTCTGAATTTTCTCAGGTTTCATAGTGTCCGGTATGTCGAAGGGAAGGACGTATATGTGTATGTGTTAAAAGTTCTTGGCTGTGTGAAGTGACAGAACTTTCCTTTTTAGAAGTGAAGAAAATGGTGATTACTGATCATAACAAGAAGCTAATGTTTGTTACCTAACCGGTGCATACCACACCTGCTAATATTTATAAAGTTTTTAAATATGAACTTGAACATATGTTACAGAAGCTTGATGAATATGATAATGTAATACTTGTTCACCAAACAAATTTTCCGTTCTGGACCATTGAAGAATCGAATAGGGATATTGCTTCGAACACGAAATTACAGAATGTACCCGAGAAGCACCATATGAGACCAGATGTACCTGTTCCTGCTTTGGTCTTATAAATGGGCATATTCCAGACGTGAATGTGATTTTCGTAAATGAAACCCACAAAGTTGCGCACCATTGCATCAAATTTTTTTCAATTCTTCGTCATGAACTTTCCTTTGCAAGCAGCGTACAAGCGGGGAAGAAATAGGTACTTGATACGAAAACAGTTGGTGAGTTAGTTAATTACCTTGATTGGGATTATCTTATTCCGCATGACCATTCAGTCGCCTGTGATAAATTTGTTGGTAAGCTTGAGAAAATGTACCGACAATGCATTAAAAATTTACCTTGGAAAGACGGAAGGTTAAAAAGCCATGGATAACAATGAATTTTGGAATTAGCTTTCTTTAGAGGCGATTCTCTGACCAATGTACGAAAGAACAACCCAACTTGTCTGCAAAGGAAAATTTAGGTCCGTTCAGAAATAAGGTCGCTGCTAACTTACGAATGGGAAAAAATCTTTACTACAAAAATAAAACAAAAAAAATTAACGAAACACACAAGGAAAATCTGGAACATTGTGAACTTACTAGCGGAAGAACAAAAAGACGTAACATCGACCAGAATATTATTACCAACTTTGAAGGCATTTTACGCACACACTAGCAAAAACGTTCCATAAGTGTTTCATAATGCCGCTGTTAAATTGCTAAGCCGAAATCCACCAGTGATGGTTTCGAATTCAACTGTGCAGTCTTAATGGGCACGTTGGATACATGCATGATTTACCTGAGGTGGATATATTTTTCGCGCTGCGAGCTTTTTGCTTCTCAAGATCGGCAGGACACGACCGGATCCGCATCATGGATACTTTTATTAGTTTGAAAATTTCGAGAAGTTCCTTCATTACATTGTGTCAAGCATTTTAGGTACCGGGGCGTGCTGTCACAAAGGAAGGTATCTTTATAAGACCAATTAATAAAGATGGTCTGAAAGACCAGTAGGACAATTATAGGGCTTTTGAAATATTATCTGCCCCGTCGTGTTTGCTAGAATTTTTTTTAATGACTTCGTTTTGCGAAAAGTACAAGCTTCTATCAAATACTCAATTCAAACTTTACAGGGGTAACTGTACCACCAGACTACTTGAAGACCATTCAGCTATATAAGTGAGAGGATCCGCGATATCAAGTTGTAGTCGGCCCTTTTTTTATTTTCAAAAGGCATTTCTTATCACACTGTGTTGAAAATAAATGATCTCTTTATAGGGTTCCTCGGAATATATTCAGAGGTATTATCAAGCTACTTCGAATCAATATATCAAATTGCAAATAATAATGCCACCAATAGTGACTTGTTACCATTGAAGTATTGTGTTTCAAAATGGTCAATTTTAGGCCCTTATTGTTCAATTTTACATAAAAAATTTGGCTCAGTTATCTTTATATTCTGAAATGTTCCAGTACGGACATGAAACGGCAATTTTATTGGTTAGTGAGAGTTTCATAGACGGACCCAAAATAATGCAAGAGGACATCTCTAAATATCGACTTCGCCAAGGCGTCTATTGACAGCTCTTGCATGCGCCACCTTGCTCGTGCATTGAAAAAGCTTCAAAAAATACGCGTATTCTCTGGTCATCGTAGCTTGTAAGGACATGACTCTGATCAAACACTAGTTCATACCAGTGTTCGCAAAGTGGCTCGCAAGAGGGCAAGGTTGCTAGCTCTGGTGTATTTGATGGCATTTACGTGCTAGCCTGGCTGATTATTCATGCATCGTCCGGTTTTTTACGAGCTACTCCAGGAGAGGGGGTTTTCAAACACTGTTTCTGTCATGTAATTCATGAAAGGGCTTCTGTCTCTATTGTAGCAAACATTGCAGATTGGTTCTTTCGATTTCAACCTCGCGCAAAGGCTGCCAAACTTTCACCGGACCGAAAAGCAAGATGCGCACTCTGGGCTCCAGAAGTCTTTTTAGTATCCGCCGGATGCCCAGAATATAGGGGATATATTTCATCGTCCTGCATTATATGTGCGCCTTGGCACGTGTTCTTGCACGGTCTTCTGTCAGCAACATGCTAGAGAGCCTACGGGTGCGCATACCCTGCGCATATCCAGACATTGGTAGGTGCTGTACCGTGTCCCGGAACATGACCTCTTCTTGCTGATGCCACGACCTTATAAGGCCATTCTTCAAAACCACAGTAGACACCCAGCGTTTTATGAGCTTGGATTTGGCAGAGGACTTTCGTATCTATGCCTTCTGGTCTCTTGGCGCATATCCCCAACACACTAGTGCATCGCTGACCAACAGCCCCACTTCGATGAACCTCGTCCGTCCGTCAACTGGAAGCACCCTGGTGAGGAGGAATTTTCGAAGAACAGAGGCGAATTCTCTCACCTAGTTCTATAACTCCGTAACACTCTCCTTCCATGCCCTGTAGATCATTAGGAAGTCGCCCACCCACCTGAAGGTCCTAACCATTGCGCCGTATTTCAATGATTCCTAAAAACGTCGGTACAGGCGGGCCAAGAGTAGATCGCAAATCTGTGGACCTTGACAGGAGCCGATGCAAACTACCTGCTTCTGAATGAAGCATTCACCACAGAATTCACCGAAAGTCGCATGGAGGTAGAACGACTGTAACTCAATGAAGTCACTTGCATTGCCCCACAGCTATTGTTTAAACGACTCGATTCGCTCAAGACGATGCCTTCACTTAAGGCATCAGAATGGGAATGGTACAGCAAAGAATAACAAAGATGCTCGATGTCGATTGAGAAGGCATCTTCGCCTCGAGGGCACTCGGCGTCAAGAAAATCTGATACGTCTTACGGTCTTCGCAGCGTAAACGAGACCTCAACTTTCAGGAAAGAAGGTGACCTTTGCTGAAACCGCCCAACGACATGCTCTCTCATTGTACATGGCGCTCTTTAAGGTTTTTACAAGCAATCTTACTACCAACGAAAGCCTAACCACTGCGCTGTATCAAAAGCAACACAAGAGCGAACGGGCGTCTGGAAGTTTCAGTGTATACATCCTGTATATGCTAGTTGCAAGCACCACCACACCACAATTTTCTCTGTATGAAATCTAGCTTAGGAAGCAGCGATACCCTTGCTTCTTCAACGTAACGGCACGCATTTTGCAAGCTTTGTATACAGTTTCCAAAGAGAAAATATAAGGACTGGAACGGGTCGTTTCCAAAATTATAGAGTACAACCTTGCTTCACACACATACATTTTTTTGCATAGAGCAACCGAAAGTGGTTTCCTGTAAACCACTTGTAATATTTAAAGTAGGTGAAGTTTTCAAGAGTTAGGATACTGTATTATTCTAAGCACAATCTTGAAGCTCCGGTGAAGTCTTGCAGTAGTGTTATTTTTGCGCCTTATGCTGCTGATATACTTTGCTGTCTAAGCTGTTGTTGTCTAAGCCTGCCTAAGCGGGCGTGTTTATTCAGGTGCCAACCCAAAACTTTTGATACCACTGCATATTTTCCATTTTTTCTGATCAGCGTGTTGAAGCTTGTAAATACCCAGCAATTCCTTCAACCTACCTTTGCAGGTATAAAGCAGCCAATCACTGTAAACATATACAAAATAACCGACACATCGCGAAAACAATGCAACCAAAACGTCGGCAAAATGGGCAGAGACCAGACAAAAATTATTACCAAAATTTACTGTGTGCCTTTTTAAACAGCTGGCGTGCCCTCGGTGATGGTTATATACATAATGGCTGCCTATAATCACAAATGCTGATGCTGCAACCTCTACTGGCTATCGAGCTCATCTTAACCATGACTCCAGTCGAGTTTCTTTATAGTAAACATGGTCTGTGTGTTTGGTCCCCATACATATTTTTGTGTTCGGTTCCTGAGTACTCTGTATGCAGAACACTAAAAGTGCACACCACCACCAAAAGGTTGTTTAACGACACCCACGGGATCCTCCGTTATGATAGCATGTGGTGTGTGGTTCAGCTGCTTGGGCAGAAAGACAGTCGCTTCGACCTCTCTTTCTCACCACATACTGTAGACTGCTTTAACACCATATTGGCCCAATTCCATCTGTACTTAAGAGTTCGCCACAATCGACAACATGTATAAAGAAAGCCTAATGTGGCAAACAGATAATGCTCCGGCTATGAGGCTGGACCTTACGTTTATGTGCTTTGAGTGGATCTAAATAACTCTGATGTCAAAGGAGAAAGTGAAATAGTGCTATAATCGACAGCTGAGATTCATGTCCAATTCATGTACATTATTTCTGTTAAGAAATCTATGCAATTAGAGTATGTCATGGAGGATGTGGAGTTGCTCTAGCCTTGAAGTTAAATACAGCTGATCAAAAAAAGACATGAGGGATGCACGATCCCCTGTCCTTTACTTGGGGCGTTGGACGAAGCGTTGGGCGTTTAACGGAAGGTTATTTGAAATACGGCTTTCCATGACCGTGCTCAACATCGATAGGAAACAATTCATAAAATCTGGCCCAAGAAAAAACCAACAAACAAAGGTTTTTTAAAATGAAACCAAATTCTAAGACTTTCAAGACCTTTCAAGACACCACTTAAAACTGCAATAATTTCAAATAACCTGTGTGCACTCTGACTTCTGGCAATGACTAACTGGTGCATGGCCATCAATTTTAGTGGTTGTTCTGACCTGCTACATTGAATTTGCAGTCATTTGTGAACCGTAGTTTTCGTTGATCACTGCTCAATTAGGTAGTCTACTAAGAAAGTTACAAGAGGGACTACATTTGAAAACATTGCTTTCGAATGAGGGTGTATTTTTAGTTAAAGATACTTCAAGTATTTTAACATAATATCTCCACCGGTATAAGACTCGCTGATCTGTGCAGTATCATGGGGTAAAGCAAAACCATATGACCAAGTCAGCTAAATAGTAAGGATCATATTTGGGTAACAAACCTGGCTTTCAGGCATGGTTGGGCATCCATTCATGGCAGTTTTAGCCTTCTTTCATTTTTTATCTGGGGCCTCTTGGTCTAGATAATATATATGTACGAAAAAAGAAAAAAATAATTATTAGCCCACCAAACAGGAAAACAATCCACACAGAAAAAGTGATTCGTGATAAAATATTTCCTCCAGTACATTCAAACATTCCTCAAGGAAATACTGTTGTTTAACGAACACGTTATACGTGCGTTCGTTACAAATTATAAAGACCAAGTTTTCCTGCTTTTGAGCATTCTTCAATTGCCTCATGCTGAAGAGATTAAACTGAGCAATTTATCACAGCTAGGAACGATTGCGCAGACCATCTCATTACACCTGTTCTCCGAAATACCACAACTTACTAAGTTGTTAACAAAGCCTTTTCTGTGCTGTAAGTAAAAATATCCCCCTCTCTCTTACGTCACACTCTTCGTCTACGAGTCGACTGCAGCCTATTTGTAATGTGCTAGGGCAAGGAAAGATATGCAGCAGGGTTTGGTATCATGGCTGACCAGAACGGGGTTCTGACAATTATTGACCTTATTATGTACACAATAATAATGATGGGGATTCAACAGAACATACCGGACTGTGCGGAATATACATGCTTCCACCGCCGCAATATGTGTCTTCCCCAAATGGTTACGGGCCAAAATCTCGCAGCGAAGACAATCATGCTGGTAGTACGTCTCGATAATATTCAAGTGTCGGTGACTGTTGTGCCTGTACTCTAGAGCGAGCCCGTTTTGGAGCAAAGGTATAGTGTCCTTGTCGGAGCAAGTGAATCGCGAAGCATGACCGAAGACGAATAAAAGCTCCTGCTTCTCAGTACAGCTAGTTTATGGTACAACGGTACAAAAGTCGGTCGTCGGGCCCGTTTGGCTTCTCAAATCACAGGACACATCGCAGCCCGCTCTGAAGGAATACAGATACAACGTTCATAGGTGTGGTGGCTCGCACACTGGAAGCCAAATGGAAAGGAATGCATCAGGCACATCCTGAAGAAACAATATCGCAACTGACAGCACATCTTGGCTACCCTAGCTTGTTATACTACGCTAATTGGTCCCGTCTTTTGCGCTGTCTTTTCTTAAGTATCAAATAAAATTATTTTTAAAATGTCCACCGTAGTAACTAATCGGCTACAGTTAAACATTCACAGCTCGATCTCAAAACCAATTGAGGGGCATCTTTCCAGTCAACGTATCCCCCTAACTGAAATACCAGCCGGACTGGCACTTTTAAAGGACCTCAAAGCGTCAACTTCTCAAACCACCGAAAGAAAACATTTCCCGCATAATTGGTGTCAATGTATTTGTATTCGCTTATTTACAGTAACACGATTCCCCATTTGCACTCCGGTCCTCGCAACGCTCGTAGACAAGTCGGAGAACAAACGTATGGAACCAACTGAAATCTTTCATTCATAGATGCCAGGCCTTACTCTAATCGGTCCAATCCCTTAGCAATCGTAGCCATCAAACGCAAGAGTCACATGCGCCTCAATCAAGACCACATATATCTGTGGCATGGCAGAACCTGTGTGATCCAAGGTATTGTAGTCCGTTGTTACAATCTGCTCAGTCAACACATCCCCAATGGGAACATTAATTTTTTGATCACGGGACGCTAATGAGAAACCGGCAATACTTTTTCGCATATACAACTGGAAACTTTAACCCCTGCTCTCTAAGGAATCACCGAGTCTGGTTAACCTGCTTATACATCAAGGCATCACCCGACATAACAGCACTTCAAAATATTATTTTTCAACTTCTCATCCCGTGGCTTACTAATTTAGATGAACTAATACACCGGAGACTTCACATTGGCACCTTTGCTCACCCACATTCGCTAAATCACACTACCTACCAAATACCCTGTCACTTGGAAATTCTTCCCTAGCCCTGTAACCGCATTGATATGATCTGTTGGTGCCGCATATCTACGCCCTTCCATCTTTACCAACTTCATTTATACGCATTTAGGTGTGGTAAAGCCTGAAGGATCAGTGATAGCTTGGATGTCCAGCCACTGGTGATGTCTAAGGTGTAGTCACCACGGTCATCCCATTGTCCCCTGGACTGAGGTACTGAGCGATAGACACATCGCAATTAAATTAGCATTGTGTTTTCTTTTAAATGAAACAACCCCCCTTGTTTCGGATGTCTTCCCTGTCTCAAAGGAAAAGGAAAGGAAATACAAAAAACATTTTGCTCTTTCCTGGGTGAGTGATGTATGGGCAATGTGACTTTGTGGCACAAATTGGTGTGAGATTCTTGGCGTGAAAATATTCGAAACCAGGCAAGTGGAACGATATGCACCTCGGAATAAACGGTGTCATGCGATACTCCGAAAGCATGTACACAATTCCTTATTTCTAATATCTTCATACTGCCTAGCAGATGGAAGGACTGCAAAAAAAAATTATTTTTAGGGGGTGGACTTTGCATGAGCAAAGAAGCGGCGTGTGACAAAGTGGTGCGAAGTGCGCGGCAAGAAATCTCGAAAAAAAGATGAAACGGGCTGGCGAGACAAAGGGTACCTGTCTATAATAGCGGCAAACTGTTCTCCAGGGAAGAAATTGGACCAGCCCCTCCTACAATTTTCCTTTTGTGTGGTGGGGTTTGCAAGTGTTAACCGGCTTTTTGTGGCAAAGCCGTGCGAGGTGCTTGGCAGGCAATAAAACTGGAAATAGTCTCGTCAGACAATATGTACCTAGCAATAAAGGCCATCTAATTTTTCCGGAAAATAAATATACAAGCTCTTGTTACAAGTCCCTTCACAATGTCAGAAGAAACACAAGCTAAAGGCAAACAAAATTTTACATTCACGAAGGTGAAGGCAGCTCTGGAAACGCAGGTTGGGTTGACAAAGCGATTCAGAGAGCTTGTAAACGCAGTACACGTCGGCACTTTGGAAGAGGTGAACCTCAGAATGCATGCCGCCATGTGTTTGCTGCAAATATTAAAGATGGCAACGTTACGAATGCTTGGAGAGCGCAGTAAAAGAAAAAAAAAGCAGGTGTTTTGCTCTTTTCAGCTCTCAAACAAACTTTAAAAATTTGCAGAAATGTCACTGAGTACTCTTTAAATGCTGTATGGTCCCCATTTTCAGTCACTTCGTTTGCACCAACATTCCACGATTGGCGGTATGTTCAATTATGACCAGTTTATGACCTTTATGAGGTTAGAGGCTGTGGGATACCACCGGGACTTAGCTATGCTTAAGGGATTCGCGTCGCTGCGCGTCGTGGCCAGAGAGGCTGTAGAAAAAGAAGAAGTAGCAGTATAAAAGAAGTTTCAGCTCGGAACGGCGGCGCCAAGTCTCGGTCTTCTCTTCGCCCGTCCCTTTTTGAACAGAGGCTTTGTCATACGTCGTCTCAGGTCAAACATTTGGTGCGGACGGCCACGTTTATCTGCAATATTTACGTGTAATTTTGAGCTCCGTAAAAGGCACCGAAGACGCTTCTACCCCACAGAAAAAATTCTCAGTGCACGTGCTCCTGGCACACGCGCAATAGGCACCCGTCCACGTCTGTGCTATACCCACCCAACTCAAACCGAAAATCATGCCAAAAACACGAAAGTCAAATCTGGTTTCCCACAAGCCAAAGCTTCACGGACTTCTGGAAAAACGATTAAAGGTGGCGATGCGCCCCCTTAACGGGTTACCACTGAGTGAAATGAGAGCGTAAATGCTCACCAGCTGAAATTTGGCCTAAGGCAGTGCTCATGCTGAGAGAAGGGAACAGACTAATGAAATAAGTGAAGTGAAGTGAAGTGAAACACACATTTAGTGACCTCTTCGTTAATTATTGCGGCCACACCACTTAGTAAAATGCAGCAACTGAAAATAGAAGGCACAAGCGTCGGTAAACTACTAGGAGATATCATCCCAAAACTCCTGAAAAGGGTTTATTCACAACTTCTCCACTGGTGCCGCAAATAAATTAAATAGTGGCAGACCTTTCTGCTCCCTGCATTGGTTCAGCAAGGCTTGTAAGTGGGCTTGTTGGTGTTTTAACATCTTGAAGTGCAAAGGTGTGCTGCCTTACACGAAAACGAAGAAGAGAGTGAATTACACAAAACAGACATAATTACAGACATAATAGGCAGGTGATAGTTTGCGCCTCACCTCGTCTCTCATTGTATGTTTTGTGTAATTCACCATCTTCTACGTTTTAGTGTCAGGCAGCGCCCATCAGCACTTCAAGACCCTACATTTGTGACTTGGTGACTGAGGCAAAGTGCTAATGACGTATGCTGGAAATTATGCTTTTTTCTTTATGTACATCCTAGGTGTTGAAACTTGGTGCTATCTCTACAAGTGAACCCGCGGCTTCTTCTGCTTGTTTCTTGAAACCAGTCACAGAGAGTACGTCTGACCTAAAAGTATCACGCTTTTAGGCGCCCTCTAAAACCGGTCGGTCAGCAGACACAAAAGGGTGCTCAAAACAAGTGGAAGCCCAAACGTGTACTTTGCAGCGGGGAATACGCGATGGCTAGCCCGGAATGCCCGCCAATTTTCTTCGACCAGTCAAATAGAAGAACGGAAACGCATGACCCGCCAGGGTCACCGAACATATTGGGTGTTGAAAACTCCTTTCTATAATAAAGGAGTCCTTGAACGACGGTAGCAAGGCACAAAAAATAGATATAGGTTGTATGAGAACACGCAGAACCAAATGAAGCCCTGCCGAAGGTGCCCCACCTGTGGAGGTGAGCTGGGCTAAGATGCTCTGTCCACGTGTACAGACCCTTCCGCATATTCTCCCAATTCCCCCCCGGGACCAGCTCGCGGAGCTAAAACGGCGAAATGCGCCACTCCTTGTCGAAATTAAACAAAACGACAGGAAAACAGACTACTCGCCAGTAAGCTGCTCCTGCTCAGTGCAAAATTCAGGCGAGGGGAAATTCCTGTACCAGAGGAACACAGAAAACTCGGGCGCCCCGCCCCACCTCCCTCCAAGACACGTTTAAAAGTGGGCTTGGTAGTAGTCTCGGCATCAGCACGTCAGACGCAATAGTAAACGCGTTTTTTTAATCGTCCGGGTGTTTGCTCTTTTGCTCTAACTGCAACCATGCACGCATGCAACTGGTTGGGACTTATTGGACAACACGTTCCTCATCTGGACGGTGACTCATCCCCCGTGTGAACAGTTTGGAGTCACTGACGTTTAATTGCCACTCATCGCCTCTTTCGCGCTTGCGCCCTCATCAGTCACATCAGAAAATGTGACTTCACTGGCTTTCCAATGGACATGATGAGTGGCCTTGGCAGCAGCACATCGGACAAAATGGCAAACCTGTTTTGTCTTATCGGTCTGGTTAGTACTTACTTGTCTGCAACATGTCTTCGTAGTGACAATTGTTGTTTAGTGTTGCTGCCTTGCCCACATGCTGCCGGAAGTGTTTTACTGGATGTCTTATTTTTCGATGTAAATCTTTCAACTTGTGGCGATGTTGAGGAAACTCTGGGAACTCCAGAGAAGAAACTTTTGCTTCATATTCTTGCAGGTTTGTCCACAATAACTGCCTCATAAACAACGTATTGCAAAAAGTAGGGCAAGATAGAAGAAAATGTCGCAGGAATAACGTACAGAATAAATGTTCGCAATGCCCCAACAATGGCGGTGAATGCACTTATAAGAAGAGTAAATATAATAGCTTCAACCGTAGCCAAAGTCTAAGAGCACATGGAAGCTTTAGCAAATAAACTTGAAAAGTAGAAAATGGGAGCAGGCGGGAAAACTTCATTATGTTTGGTTTAGAAGAAGAAAGTGACAAAAAAAAACTGAAGACCTATTCTATTCTATACAGATATATTGGTTAAAGAAATACTTGAAGTGACCACAGACGGCATTGAATGACGCCAAAGAATTGGCAAAAAGATCAACAATAGCTGTCCTGTGATTGTTCAGTTCGACAACCGCGGAAAGCTGACCATAATTAAGGCTCGTGAACATTCTCGTGTCATGACACCTACGACAGTCTTGACATAGCAGTACTAAGAGAAACATGCTTACACAAAGTCATATACGACAGTTCTATTGTGCGTAATGATTACAATGTTTTTCGTAGAGGTTGTGGGAGACGAGGAGAAGGGCACGCTGCTCGCTTTAAAGAATCTGTAAAGGTTATAAGAATGTAAGACTTTAGGACTTCAAGTGTTGGAAAATGTGTTCTCCAAACTGTTTTTAATAATGTATCTTATGTTCTTGAAGCCGTTTATAAGCTTCCTAATGGTTCGGTTTTGTATGTTAAAACGTCTAAAAGGTTACTTTAGTTCTAACTTAAACCGGAGAATTAACCAATTATCACAGGTGATTTCAAACGGTCAAACAAAAATTGGGCCACTTTGCTATCCTGCTCAAACCATATTGTAGAAAAGAATATCACTAATATTGAGTTTAAATGTCATCTATTGCAGGTTGCGAATGACCATAATAGATTGCAAAGGTATCGAGGGTCTGTTCTGACCACGTTTTTTTCTTAGCGGCAACATAAAAGAACATGTTTTATACGAAATTGTGCGAGATATATCTGATCATCAAGCAGTTGTATTAACATTAGGCGACAATAATAACTGGCCACTATGACATTCACAATGCGATCTGATGGTACTTCCAATACCTTCGTGAAACAATATGCTTAGTGGTGCAAAATATTTTGTTATCTCGTACACCAGGTCTCCTAATTAAGGTGTTAAAGTGTTATACCGTAAGACTGAAACCGAAAAAATAAAACACTTGTGTAAAAATGGTGACAGCGCATGCATTTTCAAGTACCAGCTTTTTTCCCTGATATCAAAAAATTTAAAATTTTTTGATTACATAGTTTATCAACTTCTCATTATATTTCTCGAGGTACATATGGTATTGAGTAATGCCAAAAGTCGGTTTCTGCGTGTGTATACCACTACGTCACAATAAGTTGAAACTGTTCATGATTTTTTACCGGATACAGTTGAAGGCAAAAAGAGCAACGGTATATTTATGGGTTTACGTGAAGCAATGCAAATGTCTCACATACTAAATGCTGCCAGAGTTAGGCTGCATAATTAGAAACGAAAAAAATACTGACATGATTCAAAGTCTACCTGCCGATCTGTAAGTAATTTATTGTTGTAAATTTAGTTTGTTCAGTTGAAGGCCACAAGTGGTAATGTGCGTGCAAAAGTTATCTCCCTGTTCCTTTAAAATATCTATATTGCATTTACATTTTGTTGTCACGATGTTCCTGTCTAAAATTTATGCTTTGTATTGTTATTACGTTTGCAAACGCCCCTCTTACTCTACGCTCCCCAATACAGCCTGTAAGGTTTCTATGAATAATAATAATCAAGTCAGAGTTGATTCCGCCGTCCCTCAGCGATTGGTTCTCAGCCCGCCCTTATATTTGCTGTTCATAAATGACATTTCCGCAGACCTCTCACTTGCAATTTTGGTATTACGCCCATCATTGTGTATTGCATCATAAAATATTTCCGTTGAAGCTCAGACTAAACTAAATGAAAAGTTTGCATAAGTTTTTTCTCTGTAAGACAAGTGGCAAATATCAATACACTTAAAAAATCTTATCAGAATAACACAGCAAACAAAGTTTTGATTTGGAAGTACAGGCGTACAAGTATCTCCGTGTTCAGATTTCAAATGACCTCTCTTAGGGGAAGCACATTGAAGTTGTAACCATAAAATCACTTCAGAAACTTCTTTTCTTGAGGCGTTTGTTAACCTCCGCCCACTCGATCTCGGTCTTCTTGCCTACAATTCAAATACTCGTACAGTAATTAGGTACGCAGTCCTTATTTGGAACACTTTTACAAAGAAAAATATAGGAACATTTAACACAATACAAAAAACAGTTCCACTTATATTTAAATTATACGGCCGCTCCTATATTACTGATGTGAAATCCTGTCATTTTTCGATAAAAATCACACCCGTCGCATTAAAATTTCTTTTTCAATTAGTCCAATGGCACTACAATGTTGATACTTTGCGTAGTTTGTCGTATTTTAGAATTATAGGAGAAGAAAGCGGACCTCCCTCGTGAATATAACTCTTGTTCGCGAAATTACTGTTTAGGTATCCTTTTTTCACACGCACCCATGTAGACTGGTATGACCGTATGAAGTTGTTTTACAAAGGCCATTATCTTTTTTCGAGCAAACTTGCTGTTATTGTTCATGTGTATTTTTACCTGCTATCGATAGTGTTTCTGTGTAAATTTTCCGCTGTGATGAAGTGCCGGTGGACGAGGAAGAAGAGGAGACCGAGCGCGCAGCTGCGACGAGAACATGCAAAAAAATCAAATCGGGCTGGTGATCAGTGGACACCTGTGACGCGCTGGGCTGGAGAGCGCGGCCCTGTGATTATGTTCGGGTGAGAACCTCGGTCGCAACCGCTGCTGGGTCTTTGAGCTCTCCGCCGATGATCACGACAACCCGTGGACTGGCCATGCCTGGATCTGGTGACGCGCTGGGCGAGAGATCGCGGGTCCGGATTCATCTGGAGGTGGTACCCTGCGCTTACACCCGCTGCTACGCAATCAAGCTGTGACTCCTCGGCAAGGTCGACGATGCCTGCCCGACGTCCCGTGCCTGGATGCGACGTGACCTAGAGCCGCTCATCGAGCCTGCCGCGCCGTGACGTCCCCATCAACCCTACATTCGTCGGGACTTCAATGCCCTCAGCGCATTGCGTCCTGCGACAAAACCTCGTAGGACGCTTCTTTTCTTGCGAACCTTTCCGTGTTAGCCTCGTGCCTTTTTTGTAACGCTTATATCTTTAGCCTCGGCTCCGTGCTTCCGTGCCCTATCTTCTGCTTCTTCTTGCGTCATACATAAAGCAAAGTTTACTCGCGCACGCAGTGGCACTGACTCGTGACTTTCACGCCAGTCCTAGGCCCATGCAATACAGTCGCATATATGCACTCGGTACAAAGATGTAACCCACCCTCCAATGATCTTGATTCGAGACCGCGGTATTGAGCAATAAATAGGTTACCAACAAACATACAAATAAATAAATAAATGAAAAAATAAATAAACAGATATAAATAAATAAATAAAAATAGCCAAATCAGTAACAGATAAATAAATAACTTTACCATATGCCACCGGATAATACAAACGCTGGAACAGGAGGATGCTCAAATTACCGAAACCATGAAACAATTGATAGTCGCGTTAAAGCAAATCATGCAACAAAATTTAAATAAGACCTATAAGTGGCAATATGTGGCGTGGAGCGCATACCGGCCGCCATGTGTGTCGCCTTGGAAACGGGGACGCGCGAACACCAACATTGTGGCGCACGCACCAGGGCGTCCGAACGAGATCAAAAGCATTACATTCTGGAGAATCATGAGTTTGGGATTTCACTTTAACCAGCGTAATACTGTTCTTCTCTGCGGAACACTTCGCGCTCAGCTCTTGCGTGCTTCGGCCGCGAGTGGTAGGTTACAAAACCACCAGGTATCGCATAGCAATATTTTTCATACAGGGCGTCGTCCGTTTAGGAGAAACGTCGCTTCGGTGGTCCGTTGCCAACGTGGCAAGCAGAATAAATTTTCATGTCGCCCGGATTTCCTCTGGTGTTGGGAGCTGACGAATATGATCACCGCTCCCCAGTAGCCATATTTCGGCCAGACTGTTGCAGCGAACGTAGAAGTGTTAGCAACCACCGCAGACTTCGCTCCTTATCGCAGCAAGCTCGCCTCTACATCTTCGGGACTCATAACGACGCGAGTCAGCAGTATTTGAGGTTTGTTGCATGCAAGGTGATAACACAGAGTAAGACTTCTCTTTATCGTTTCCTAGATTTTGTTATATTTACTTTTGTCTACATTATTCTCGCACCACCACAAAAATCGCTTCTATTATTCATACCTGCTCACTCCACCGCCGAGAAAACGGATGCATGACGCGGGTGAGTGGTATTCGAGGTGTGCTGTATGGGAGGTGATCATTAAGGAGTGATCAGTAAGTTGCGAAAGAGTCATCATATTTAATTACCCTAAAAGAAACAATCTCCCCGTCAAAACTCTCCGGCTTTATCACATTTGAATAGGAAACCACCCGACACCAAAAATCAAGCGATGCCCCCTCCTACAGCATTCGCTCGAGCAGTACGACAAAATTTAAATATTAACAAACATTTTACGAGAAAATGTCAAGTGGCGCAGAGCCTATACCTAGTAATGCTATATTTGTTTAGAAGAGGCCAAGACCCAGACCTCTATTTTGTAATCAAAGAAGCTAAACGAATTGCATTGCCCAGTTTCTTTAATAACCCGGTAGAGGTTACCGCGGCACTCGTTTCATAGGCGATACGCTACACTAACAAGAGCGAAAACGTTTTACATTCGACACCTTAAAACGGAACATTTCACCGTGACATCGGACCGACATACTGGAACCGGCACCTAGACAATTCCCCTAATCTTACAATCACTACGGAGAACGTCACGGCTATGTAGGCTCACTCTGGGTAACATGTGGGAGCCGATCATTCTATCGTAGCCAGAAAATAATTCGATAAACACGCGGTATCGCATTGACCCTGGCAAGCCTCGCTCATTGGAATGAATTTTGTGAGTGAAGGCAGTAATGCCGACTTGATAGAGCAACCACCTCATCGCCTTATTTGGAGGAATAAAAAAATTCTACTTTGCTAGATATAGATAGCACCACAAAAAAATTGAGGACAGCCATTGCAACACCATGTGTGGATCAATACGTACTTCTTTAAAGAAAGCGAGAAGAAGCCTCATCAAACACTGAAACAGCCGCACGTAATCGAAGTTTAAAAAAAAGTGCCATTTTTCTTAAGTAAGAACAAGCCTCTATTCGGTTCGCAATTGCATTGAAAGCTCCCTAGCCCTTTCTGAAAGTCTTTGGGGCCAACTCAGTACATAACGCCTAAAAGACTGATGAGATATCTCTTAGACCTTTTAAAAGGAAGTTGGAATAAAATGCTAATATGCAAACTCTAATTTACTATGGTCCAAGATATTCCACTACCCCTAAAAGGTCCTTCTCGACAAGTACCTCCCGACTCACCCTAAAATAAAGGTACCTACGTACTCGAGCGAACCAAATCTCCTACAGGATGAAGAAAATGACATCCATAAAGTAATGACGGCACTGCAAACAATCAGAGAAAACACATGTTTCGGGGTATACCGCTTAACCAAAAAGGTTCTAGCGAACGTGACTGATGATTTAATTAGTGACGTCAACGCTCATCTCAAAACTGCATGGAACCACGTATACTTCCAGAAGAATAGAACATGGTCGAGTGTGCGTTCTTTCAAAGCATAGAAGAACACCGAGCATAGCAAACCTACACAGTATAGATTACACGTCATGTTTCTAAAATCTTGATAGCACAATAGACTGCACAAAAGGCTGCAGCACTACGTCTAAAAAAATACTTGTTCCCGCACACCATGCTTGGATTTCGCAATTATATCTCCAGGCGGGGCATCCTTATTCAACTAAAGAAAGAATTTATGCTCAAATCCTCAGCAGACAACCCCAAAACCATCTTGGCTCTGACGTAAATCCGTGGTTCGAAAAACCCAGCTGCATGGCTATACTCAAACGGCACAATGACCTTAACTGCGGCGAACACAACAACAAATACATCCGAGACTTTCTCCGTTGCCGGAACGCCTTTAGCAGGCTATACCGTGCAGTGAAATGCAAGTGAAATACAGTTTTTTCCGAGAAGAAGCGTGCACATCAGGGTGTGGTCCTGTTTCCATTGCTCTTTATTTTGGAAGTTATAGGCGTCCCTTTGATTACAGCTGCGATACCTGCAATGCACCATGAGCTATACGCGGATGGCATTACGTAAGGGTCACTCAAGAGTCGAGATATGCAGATGAACCTAGAACAGGTGGCAGACACTTTCAGTCCATGGGCGCGGTAGTTTGACCAAGCGTGCGCGCTGCAAAAATCTGTGCTGCTAATTGTCTCACCACGTTACTTAAGAAACTGCCTCCTGGGTCATCAACCATCCTCCCGCAAGTGGTGACCACCTGATTGTTCCAACTCAAGAGCTTATATTCTTGGGCATGCTTGTAGAACCCGATAACTTTACCACTAGTCTAATAAACAGGCTTCAGCGCACCATGGAGTATATCTCCCAAAATATGAAGGATAAGCACAAAAGGAAGAGTTGTGAGAGGTTGTTGTGCCTAGGCTACTCATGCCCTCCCTTATGCTGTGTTCAATAATGCTGAAATGGACCAAGTAGGCGTTCTCATCTTGAAGGTGAAACCCCTCACCCAACGGAGACAAAAATAGAGAAAACAGACCCGACACGGCACCTACTCGCAAGTCTTTGTATTTTTATTGAAAAGAAATACAAATACATACCTGCAATATCACAACTTTTGCGTTCATCTTGCAAAAGATAAAATCATGAAATTCAGTTTTTTTTTTCAGGGAACAACTACATACCGTGGTAAACGTGACAGGCGAAGGGTAAGGGCACTAAAAGTGCGAAACCATAACATACCAAGAAACTGCTACGATCGCAATGATTGGCACAATGGTTGCATTTTAAAGCATTTTTTGTTATTGTAGGCATATGTTTAGCATCGCCGAGTTCATCCTACATAAAGGTGTCCACGACATCGGTATCAAACAGCACACGTTGCAGAAAACTTAAATGGGGAGGTGTGTTTCACTTGGCATGCTTGTTTTCTTGACGGCTTCTAACTGGGAGATAACATTCTGGCTATTTTGCGGTATAACATGGCAAGTTTGTTTGGGGCCGAGAAAACTGCGTCCACGTGGCACCGCTCAGCAACGTTTTTTTACCTGTGCGATATCTCGTGCATGAACGGAGTGACAACAGCTTTCTACACTTTTTCTTCTCTTTCCTCCAATCTGATTTCGTGGCTTTTAGTAACTTAAGAAATATTTTGCGAATGACACATTGTGAAAACCCAGCTGTATTTACCCAATTTTCAAGTGAACTAAAGTAACTTATGCTCGGACGAATTTTATAGGACCACAAAGCGGTACGGGACTACACGACGCCATCAAATCATGCCAAACAACCTTTTGGTTGCAATGTATGCCTTCAGCTCTCTTGCCTTTGAGTGAATACGCACACTATTCTTTACGAACGTCTGCACACTGCCTCGTAAAATGTAGAAGTGCAAAGGACAAGGTATCTGTTTCAGTGTCAAGAATGATCGGGGATGGTGGGTAAGTGCGACAAAAATGTGTGAAATGTATCGCAACGAGTGTCCATGGTAAGATGAGACCTTACACGCTACCAGCCTTAACTAATGTTTTCATGTAAGATGCAAGGCGTGCGATGTTCTGCAGACAGACTACATATAAAACCGCACATCGCTGAAATACGTTCACAAGAATACTACAAGTATTAACGGCACTTCCTTAAAGAATATGTATACGTAAGAATATGTTTTCTGTCACAAGCAATATATAGAAAAAACTAGACGATATACGAGCTTACAAATAAGCGTCCACCGTGTACAGACTCCTAACAAAGCTTTATTGGTGGTCGTGCAGCATTTCAACCGTCCAGACCAATTTTTGGGGATTTGAAGCTTGATATATTTCTGAGCTTGTGAACCTCTCTCCCAGTTCTAGGAATTGCCGACAATTCTTAATTTTCGCATCTTAAGCTTCGTAGAACCCACTGCTATTCTTGCTGAGAAATTGTTCTTGGAACTGCGCGCTATTCCCAACGATCAAAGCGAAGGGCATTGAATTGCATAAACGTTTCTTCAAAGAGGATTACCCCCTTCCTCCTTCTGCTAAAGTTATCACATAATTTTTTATATCCCTTTAAAGCCCCCAGTAACCTAAAGGGAGGCGTGCTCTGGCTATTGCCTTTGAACTCCTTTTCTTGTTGCTTGTTGCACCTATTATCCTGTGCCCCTTGTCGGCTTCAATCTTTACCTTTTTCTGTTCACTTACTATAAAGATCCAGCCAAACCCGTGACGTGCCGCAGCTAATATGCAGATATTAGAAATCCACAATGCACACGTCCACAAGACCTCCAGCTTTGATCAAAATACACGTATTCTTGGTCTTTACAGCAAAACAAAATTTCCATCCATTCAAAAAATGTAGTGTAAACGTGTCAGAATATTTTTATAGGCCATTTATTAAAAGTTCACTCTATGGTAAATTTGGTAAATATTGTGGTGGTAGTTATACAACGCATCTGTATGTCTATTAAACATTTTCTTGCTTTATTTGGCGCAAACTGTTGTACATTAGGTCCAGGCCTAGTAACAGTAGTCTGACGTTTTTGAGATGAACATTTATGCATTGCACTTACTTGCTTTTGACATTTTTTGGGAGTGTACGGGTCGTCAGGAACAGTCAGTAAGATATAAAGCAAAAATACTCAAAATATTTTGATTGGTTCAATTTGAAAGGTGTACCTTGAACTAACTCCCGCTTGTGCAAGTTGAAATAACTAACACTAAATAAAAGGTCTGCAACGCCAAAAAACGTGTGTAGACGGAAATATTTTATTGGTCGATGTAATGAAAAATATACACTAATTTCAATTATTCACTTCTAGTAAATTTATTCCGCAACAATAAAAATAAGGCAGCGTTGTTAAGAAGAACTGGCCCGCTTGTTACTGCCATGGCGAACAGCTCCAAATTGGTGTAGTATTGTAATATCTACAGTTTATTTATTTCTTTTTCTATATCTCGTCAGCCGTATTTGCAATCGTATGTATTTAGCTTTCGTATAAAATATTCATTTACATGTACCACGCTACCTTATTTGTTTACGCGAGTCGGTGAAAGTTTAAGTATTACAATTGGCAGAGGGTGAAATTAAGAAAAAATTCAATACACCTTCTGAGTCACGTTACGATAACACTAGTGGGAGCCTACATGTCTAGACAAATGTTCCAAAGTATCATCGTTTTGCAACTGAGCATAAAAAATAATTTTTAAACTAATTTATTTTATTATCATGGAGAACATACAAACGTCACAAAAGCGATAACAGCCAATAAGCGTGCTTGCAGCGTCACCCGGCTGCTGCGGCAATTGTTACTGTCGGAGTATTCATTGATAGACATGACTGAATACAAAGAAGATGAAGCAAAGAGGAGAAAAAAAGACAAAAAACAACAAGAACACAAAAATAAAACAAATACAAACAGAAACGAACAAGTACCAAAAAATTACCATTCTTTGTAACTACGCAGCATTTCACAACAAAAGTCATCACACTTTTGTAAAGAATTCTTGCTCCTTATCATCCAACGCCTTCTCATCACGTAGAAACACTTAGTGATCCAAGAACCATAAAAACGATCACAGCGTACACAAAAATATTCAAATGCTGCATTGGCGGCGCGGAAACGTTTACGAGTACTAACGAGAACATATTGTAGGCAGCTTAACAAAATATTAGGTATATTACGCTGCCTTGTAGCTCTTCTTAATGAGCATGGAGCGTTTGTATGACATAACGAAGTGAATGCCGCAGAGGTGTAGTTTTTTCATTGAGAGCCCGATAACCTGAACAGCACAAATACTTTGCCATGATATTTTGTTTAATTCAACATAAATGACTTTCAGCCGCTTGCTTAAAATGCAGTGTCTGAATCTGGCACATCGACACAAAGAATATTTGCAATGTTTTCACAATACTCTTTGTTTTGTTGTTTGAGATAAGGAAGCAAAAGAACTGTACTTGCCGTCTTTGATAACACGATGACGCAAAGATTGATCAAGGTATTTTTTGAGCAGAGGGAAGAAGAAATATTTTTACATGGTCCAACACATACTCTGTACCTATAGGTGGTGTTTTACATACGTGTGTCCTGTGTGTGTTTCCAGAACGATGCACATCGAAACGTTTACCTAAGCAATATGAACTGACACAAAAAACATGAATACCGAAACACTGTGTTGTGATGAGGTATGCGGTCTCTTACTTCACAAAAACATGTCTAAACTTGCATTGATGGCTACTAATTGCGGGGATCCTTTTGCCACAGGGGCCAGTTATTGTTTGGTGCATCCAAATTGAACGAAAATGACATCACCAAAATCAAAGCTGTCGGACCCAGCAGACTTCAGTAGGATGGCTGGTCGATTATCGATTCCGTTCCTGTTAAAATTACCTCAGACACCAGCGGCTTCGTGACAAGGCTTTGGGATCTGTGAGCTGGCAAAGTGATCGTAACATATCGACGGAAAGGACAGAAGCATATGTTCAAATGATTACCATTTAAATCATACGAAATGTGATATAAATCAGGTTATGTTATTGTTGTCATGGTCGAAATATTGCTACCAGTAGAAACGATTCCTTGCACCGGCGAACTTGTGTGCACTAGCGAAATGCAGCGCATAGCCTAGGCCGAACTCTCAAGTTCTTCAACCTTCTCTCCTTTTCTGGCTTACTTTTTTTCGTCTTAATTTGTTATAGGCAGCTATCACTCTAGTTGAATGGGTGGAGAAACAAGAGCAATTAGGTGATGCTAGCCCAGGGCATGGAGGTAAAGTAATAACACATAAAGAGCTGTCGCAATAAATGTAGGTAACGTTTACTGAATATTTTATATATACATAATATAAACTTTATTAGGGCACAGCAGGAAAAAAAATTGAGCCTGCCAAAGCTGCAAACACTTCAGTGGCAACGCACGCCACTGATGGCCATGAAAGCCCTAGGTTGTTACCAGAAATGAATCAAGGCTCTTTCTCTCTCTAAAGAACTACAGAATACAAACAAATAAAGGACAGCAACCTTTACTATATATACAATAATTAGGGCATACTTCATTGCACTAAAGGTTTTTTTGGTTTTCTTTATTCTGTACACAGTTGTAAAAACATTGTTTGTTTTTCTTTCAGTAATAAAAGCAGTTCTTAACGCAGTTCAATTTCTGCGATAGCAACGAAACACTTTAAAAGAAACTTAGGCCACATGTGTACAATCGGCACATAAACAGACCACGTTGGCAAGATGTGTCAACATAGTAAACGTAATACAAAAATCTTTTTATCTTATAAAATCAAGCAGAACGCTTAGAAAATTCAAAAGTATAAATTTACTTCGTGATAAAGAAAATAACTAGAGACTGTGTATTGTGGAGTTCGGTAAAAACGAATCTCAAAATGTGTTTAGGGATGCTGCCCACTTTTGATACAAAAAGATGAAAAAAAGCTATGCAACAGAACGTTTAGCATACAAATATTGTAAGCTACAGCGGAAGCAAAGTGCTTTCGTACGCGCACGGCACACTGACCAAATAAATGAATTGAGCACACCGTCGACCTGTGAAAGTTTAGAGCAGGGTTTAACAAAACCCTTTTAGTTCAAAAAAAAGTTTTAGTTTTAAAAAACGTTTTAAACCCAAATTTAATAGTTTATTCTTTAAATCTTTCGCCACTCACCGTATACAAAGGAAAGTATAGTTCAAAGAGGCTAGAGAAGGTAATAATAATGGTATCGTGGGCAGAACATCCGATCATTGTTTGTGCAAACATCTTACCACAAACAGCGGAACCAGGTTGGAAGCCAACCTGTGGAGTTTTTTTATTCATTGATAGTTTTACAGAGATGAAAATACCGGGTTCACGAACGGTCCGCCATAAATAAGAATACACTTACCCCTGTATTACGTTTTGTATTTTGAAATAACAATTGTGTCTTCAGCGTACTAATAGATACTGCAGTGTAAAAGGCAATTTCTTGCATTATTTACGTGCGCGGTAAATAGGATGGAGTCAATCTCTACATCTGGGAAATACTGCTATACAACCATTTTACACAGTATTTAGTCTAATATTACATTTACCCCAACCATAATAATATTTCTTTATAAAAGAGGGGGAAGCCCCGCGGTACCCCTTAGGTTGCCTTTGTAGGAAATGTTTTCCTTTCTCCTCATTGAAACGCCGTTGTAAAATTAGACACCGGGTACAGGCAACTCAAGTTTAATAACAATGACTGTTGAAACGTCCAAAACCATTTTAGTGGAAGCTAGGTCTTCAACCCCGAATCAAACGGAAGTAATGTTTGAATAACACATTGTGGTGTACAAAATTGCTATACCAAATTAGGAGAAATGTTCTTCAGATAGGGGCAATGTACGAGGTTACGGATTTATGAAGATAGTGTAAATGAGTTTGTAAGGTCTTTTATTATTCTCATAACTGCCTATTTACATCCACTTGAAGACGAAGCCTCCCTCACTGACCTTTACTCGTTTCTGTGCTGCGCTGCTCAAGCCTATCTATCGCATCTTAGTTTTGTCATTACATGATGCAACGACTTGGTAGCCTGTCCCGTTTTGTAGTCGCGCCTTCGCTATTCATTCCTTAGTTCTCATAGTCCACCTATTGTTTGGTCATCTTATGACACGTACAGCCGAAGTCTGATTCCTTCATGTGTGTTATAATATCTTCTACTTCAGCTTGCAGACTAATCTAGGTGGCTCGTTCCCTTTTCCGTATCTTTAGTCATATCATTACTCAATCCCTAACACCTGTGCAGCTAGAAAATTGTACGCCTCTGGAAGAAAAAAAACATTACGTGTGGCCGAGGAAGCACCGCTACTCTGATCCTCTTCCGACGGCAAGGCGCTTCTTTGTAGGGTGGCGACATTGCTGGAGGGGTATTTTGCAACAGGTTCAGAATTTCTCGCAGCTGAGGCGGCTGGAGGGCTGAAGAACAGTGGCGCTTAAGTAAGCGGAAATTTAAGACTCTTGTACAGTACCGTACAGTCCGGTACAGTAAAACCATCAGTCCTTTTTGGCAAAGCAGAAATTGTGTGTTAATAAAGAAACGAAATTGAGCACGGTGATTTATCAGCTGCCGTCAGAACAAAGTGACATTTCCATGGACATTTATATACAAAGTGTAACAAGCACGCTCGTGACGCTCAATCATTTGGGGATGAATTGTGATGTTGCTACACAGGGAGCGTAAATTGCTTCTCGTAGGTGTCGTTTACTCTGCAGTGAAATTACTTCATCGCTTGAAATTTCAGGAGTATATAAGAGTAAGTTTTTTGGGTGCATTTATTTCCTTTTTAAATCTATAGGACAATAAAAATTTGATGAACGGCAGGAAAAGCGAAACATTCTTCCGAGATTATGGTACACTTGTGGAGTGGGAACTGCATCATTTGGAGTACCGGGAATAGTATATCAATGGACGAATATTATTGAAGAGGCCTGAAAGGCGTGAAAGAGGCGTGAAAGGCGTGGCCTGAAAGGCGAGCTCGGCGAGAACGATGGGTGGCAAGCTTCTCAAAAATGCCAACCCTCACAATTTTCTTCTAAAAGCACACTAAGGCTTTCATAGAAACTTTCTCAACAGAAGGGCACAAAACGACCCTGCAAGCACCGCCAAATGTAAGAAAATATCTTGACATGAATATGTGTATTACCCGGGACGTCCACTGCTGGTAAAGCTTAGACACACCTGATCTCGGCTGCGCCTGGAAATTAAAACAAAACATTAAAAAGTTCGCTTGATTAGTTTGAGGCTTTCATGGCGGAATCGAAGTATTGTATGTACATGGCCGTTGTGCTTTCTTAGATGCAAAGCGTCTCTTGCGTTTGCTGTGTCCGGCATCCGTCCGTTGTCCGCACCTCTCCCCCTACACCATACAAAAAGGAACAGTTAGCGGCGCCCCGTTTTGATCCCACGACTCTCTGGCCAAAACGGGAGGTACTCGGCGCTCTTCTCACTGCGCTACAAAACCGATACAGGAGCAAGTGCTACGAACGCGCCTTATGTCCTTGACTCATTCAAACTACGTCAAGCAGCGACTGATACAACGAAGGCACGCGAAGCTGAACGTCAACGGAAAAGATGAACTGAAAACTTTACAGGAGGATGTTGAATTTCCCGCGGGAAAGCTGCGGGTGGAAGCGCCACGCGCCTTGAAGCTCAACCAGAGAAGAGGACGAAGAGGGCGGGCAGCGCCGTAGGAGCAGAGTGAGCGCTGTCTTCACACTGATTGCTTGAGTGATCATCCTCTCCATTAGGTGGAAATACATTATCACTAGTATCGTCTCCAAGTATCACTCAAAGTATGCAATGGAAGCCTACATAAAAAAAAGCCAATCAGACTTTGTGTCAAGCTTGCTATCTGAAACAAGAGAGGTTCAACTGGCTAGATATGCCACCTGTGTTCACAAAAGGGCAATTGATGGCGTGCTCTCGCATTGTTTCCCCCCAATGCCAATCAGTGAGGCCTCCAAGATTTTCCGTCACCGAGCGTCTTGATAGCATTTCTAAACGCGCGGTTTTTTTTCCTATGGGTGACAATCACTTTTCTCAAATTTGTTGCAATGTATTGTAAGATTGCTGCCCGTTTCTGTGCGCATGGTTTAGGCATGTTCTCTAAGGCGTATATTCAGGCATCTACCAGTCTGACCAACGTAAACTTGTCCACATAAAAGTTTGATTTTGTACACCACTTTGTCCGCACAATTCACAAACTGGGTTTTATTCTTCTTCTCACATACGTCTCTTGGGCTGTCGTTGCTGTTTACCTTGGCGCACAAAGACGCCAGTTGGTTGGGCGCTGAAAAAATGTCCCCACTCCTGCCTTATCCCCGATCTTCTTCAGAATCTGTGATACCCCACAAACGTAGAGTGTGACATTTAGACGCCCTTTGGATGTTTCTACTTGTAGCCAGTATTTTGTGGTTAGTGTTTGCCCTTTTTACAAGATTCTCGGCATAGCTGCGCAACATAGTTGTAAATTCCTGTTCGCACACCATCAAGAAGAGCTTGGGCACCCAAATCAAAGACTCAGTGAACCAGGATACCCGGTCCCTATATTCTGCAGCTCTGCGGAGAATGTTCTGAAAAGGGTAAAACATTCCAGGGTAAACAAATGGTAAACATGCTTGCAGCCACTGGTTGTCCATGTATTAATTGTCGTGTAATAAACCTAACTTAAGTTTTTTGTCAGGGCTTCTTCCGTCCTCGACCCTGCGTTGTGTTTAGTGTAAAAATTGTCCCTCGCCAAGACCTCATCACGAGAAACTCCTCTTCAGGAACATAGAAAGTTGCATGTTGCTTCAAATAACTTTAGGTCGGCAGAACGTGGTTGACAGAAACCGCCAACGACCATATTAGGCTCCCCTGCAACTACCTTGAGCAACAAGGATTTGATGTCAGGCAAGTCATAAAGTCTAGGAATATTGAGTGACTCTTAAAAAAGTATGGCTACGCCCCACACCTAGAATGTCGGTCTTTTCAATATACCGTATATCCGGGAGGCTACATTCCGTAATCCCTATGTTAGAATTTATCCAGGTTTCGGTTATCACAAAATTGTGAGGGTGAGGGTCATCAGTATTTTTGTGACAGTGCTTCGGGCATTGAAATGGCTTGTCACATTTGCTCTGTAGTCAGGGCGATGCCTGCCCAGATTGATTTTCGCGCCTTTCAGGGAGCCGTTTTTCTGGAAATAATGCCGATATATCATCGTCCCAGTTGTACAACACGTCGTCGAATTTATTTTGTTATATGGAAGTCTCCCTTTACCGCCCCTAGCGCTGATAGCAACAGTGTCATCTACAGCTTTTTTTTGATATAGAAGTCTTCCGAGATGGCAATCAGCGTTTTCTTTAACTTAGTGCTGTTTCGTAAAACGTGGTCTTTCTGGCTATGATCGAATATTATTAAAATCACAGGCCTTCGTCGGTTAGCTACCTTTCATACGATTCGATGTATTCCTTCGGCCGAAGAAACTTTTACGTTAAAGACATCAGAAAAAATATCATTGACTACAGAGTGGAAACTTCTGTTAGGTGTTTCATCGTGTCCTAAAGCGACACCGAAAATGACAAGGTTACGGCGCCTACTACAATATTATAACAACACAAGCTTCTCTTTTAGTTTAAGTACACTCCTTTTTAGGGAAGTTATTTTGGAACTGACCCCTGAAAATGCAGAAGCTAAGGTTTCTACCGTAACAAGCTTTGATTTTATTTCGGCAAGCCTTTCAACGATACTTTTTTGCCTTGCAGGAGTTTGCCAGGAAGTTGCAAAGCCGTCTGGCACACCATACCTGGGTTTCGCTCAATAGCCCGGCAGTGCATTAAAGCGACAGGAAAAACTTTGCAACAGAACAGAATACGCTACGAAACTAACGTGGGCACGTCCATTGAATGAAACATCTATCACTTGTTTAATGAATGAGACATTGGAAATAACCTGCATGAAGAATACCCCGCACGGGGCACCTTGAGTATTCATGGTGATGGTGAGCAGCGACACTGCGGACCCCGAGCTCCCAACATAACCCGTGTCCAACCGTGGCGAGGTGTTTAAAGGTGAAGGGTAGAAGCCGTAAACGGTGGCCGTCGGAGCCTTGGTCAAGCTCCGGCCGATGGGCTCCCTGCCTGTCTACCAGGCAGGGAGCTCCGGGACCTCTTTGACTACCAGGGTAAGGTCAAAGGAGAAAGTACCCCCGTCTCCCTGCTTTTCAATGTATCACATGGCATTTTCCGAACCCCCCCCCAAAAAAACGTGATCGGCCTCCGAAAAGGGGCCTCACCGAAGTTTCCTTTCCTCGGTTGCCATCGTTAACCTTCCCTGAACCGAACCATTTTTCTCGATTTCTTGTGATGGAATCCCTCAATCCAACCCACCCTCTTGCATCTCAGTCAGTCTTCTTGATCGCCAAGTATCTTGAAGCCATAGTAGGAAAATCGTATAAATGCAAAAAAACAAAGGTCTGGCGAACTCTTAATTGAAATAAATGACAAGCAGCAGTCTGCAAAGCTTCTAGCTCAGACTAGACTGGCTGATCTTGACATCCAAGTCACACCCCATCGGAGCCTCAACAGCTCGCAGGGTGTGATATCCGAGACAGACCTCCTGAACGAAACCGATGCGGATCTCCTTGCCGGCTTGAAGGATCAGGGCGTCACTGCCGTGAGACGCATCACTATCCGTAGAGACGACAAGGAGATTCCCACCAAGCACATCATCTTGACCTTTGACCGCACAGTTCTCCCACAACATATATATGCAGGTTTTATCCGGTGCTCAATACGTCCGTACATCCCGAACCCGCGGCGCTGTTTTAAGTGCCAGCGGTTCGGGCACGGTACGAACTCTTGCCGTGGACGAACGACGTGTGCGCAATGCGCGGCGCACGATCATTCTAGTGACAACTGCCAATCCGATACCCTCACTTGTGTAAACTGCGGGGGACCGCATGCAGCGTACTCCCGCAAGTGCAAAAAGTTCCAACTCGAAAAAAAGATAATCAACATCAAGGTAACCGAGAACATCACCTTCCCGGAGGCGAGAAAGAGGTTCGCCTCTTTCCCTCTGGGGAAGTACGCTGACGCGGCTCGCCGGGGGGCGGAGCGGCGTCTGGTGTCCACAGGGACCCAGTTCAGCGAGTCTGACCTGGTCCCACCCCCGCCCCCCGCTGGGTTGCCTCACGCAGCCCAACCCGGCACCACGCCGCTTGCTGAGGCAGCAGCGGTTGTGGCGCAAACCACTCCTGTCGGGACCGGTGCCTCTCCCGCCTCTGTCTCCCTGTCCTCCAGTGCGTTGGAGGGTACCGAGGTGATGGACACCACGGGCCCCGCACCGGCTCCCACCGCCACCGCCACCGCACCGCCCGTGCCACCTCTGGCACCCCGGACGCCCTCGGCGGTGGCGTCTCAAACGAAGGGCTCCCGAGGGGGGGCCAAGTCCGGGGGGCCCGGTCCGTCGGGCACCCCTCGGACATCCGACGATGAGATGGATGTCGGGCCGTTCCTGCCTGCAACGCAGCGCAAGGAGCGGCCACCGACCTCCAAGCCTACAGACAGGCCCAAAAAGCCCAATCCAAGAGTAACAGCCCCAAAAGACGACACATGAACACACACACTCCAGTCATTCTTAAATTTAAATAATGGGAACAGAAAACATCATTCAATGGAACTGCAGAGGCCTCCTTAAAAATCTTGACGATGTGTATGAGATTCTGCATGCCAGTCAGCCAAGTATCATGTGTCTCCAGGAAACCCACCTCAATTCTAAACAAACAAATTTCTTAAATAGGTACATGGTATTCAGAAAGGACAGGGTTGGCTGCACCCACTCTTCAGGAGGTGTGGCCATTATCGCCCGGAAATCATCAGCATGCCACCCTCTCTCTTTAAACACTGTCCTCGAGGCTGTAGCGATCCGTACCATAATATTTAATAGGTTGATAACGGTATGCTCCATCTACATTCCTCCTGATCATGCACTTCTGAGCTCTGATTTCGAGGCGCTGGTCGACCAGCTGCCCGAACCATACATACTAACAGGCGACCTTAATGCTCACAATTCTCTTTCGGGCTCTTCTCGTACGGATGCCCGGGGTCGCCTGATAGAGAAGTTTCTTACATCCTCCGGAGCATGCCTCTTCAACAAAAAACAGCCTACATACCATAACTTAGGACACAATACATACTCTCATCTTGCCTTGGCGATTGGTTCCGCAGTTCTCTTTCCATGTCTTGAGTGGGGTGTGGGCACGGACCCATATGGTAGTGGCCATTTCCCCACTTCATTAACGTATATAGGTATAGGCCCGAGCAGTCCATCTTCCCATAAAAGGTTTAATGAATCACAAGCAAACTGGAGCACATTCACACATACATCTCAACTACACCACACATCCATAAAACACCTACACGTGGAAGAAGCCACCCAACTCGTCACGGCGCACATCCTCGACACTGCCGAAAAGTCCATTCCCCAGGCCTCCAGTGGGTCCCGCAGCCCAAGGTGGCCCTGGTGGAACGAGGACTGCAGGCGGGCGCGAGAGGCCCAGAACAAGGCGTGGGGTGTCCTTCGCCGGTACCCCACGTCAGATAACCTCATTTCTTTTAAACGGGCCAAGGCTTTTGGGAGGCGAGTGCGCCGTGAGGCGAAAAGGGAGAGTTGGCGCACCTTCCTCACTTCCATCAATTCGTACACAGACACACACAAAGTCTGGACACGTATACGAAAACTAAAAGGACAAGAGACACACAGCCTGGCCCTGGTTAGTACAACAGAGGATACACTGGAAAACCAGGCTAACACACTCGCACAACACTTCCAACACGTGTCTAGCTCAGCACACTACACTAATACTTTCATGCAACACAAAACATCTTCAGAAAAGAAGCCCTTACGAGACAAGAACAAGTCGAATTCTGCTTACAACTCTGAATTCACACTTCATGAGCTGAAGGTTCCTCTTGCCACTTGTAAGCCTTCAGCTCCAGGGGCAGACAGCATTACATACACCATTATGCAACACCTACACGCAGACACTCTTGAGACACTCCTACACCTCTACAACAGAATATGGCTTTGGGGGCAGCTTCCAAGGTCTTGGAAGGAGGCCATAGTTGTGGCCTTTCTGAAGGAGGGGAAGGACCCTTCCTCTCCCGCAAGTTATCGTCCCATTGCCCTGACAAGCTGCCTGTGTAAGCTCCTCGAGAAGATGATAAACCGTAGGCTCGTGTACTCTCTGGAGTACAACGGTCTTCTCGAGGGCTGCCAGGCAGGCTTCAGGGTGGGGCGATCTACCAATGATCAACTTGGTGCACTGGAATCCTACATAAAAGATGCATTGGTCCATAACCAGTTCTGCCTTACGGTATTTTTCGATATTGAATAAGCTTATGATACAGCCTGGCGCTATGGCATCCTCAGGGACCTTAAGTCATTTGGTGTGTCCGGCAACATGTTGAACACTCTTTGTAGTTATTTGGCTGAACGAACCTTTCGAGTGAGGGTTGGCAGTGCACTTTCCAATGTATATTTGCAAGGAAATGGTGTACCGCAAGGTGGAGTTCTAAGTTGCACGTTGTTTATAGTTAAGATGAACTCCCTCCGAAAGGCATTGCCACCGACCATTTCTTGTTCCATCTATGTAGACGATGTGCAAATATCCTTTAAATCCTGTAACCGGTCAATATGCGAACGTCAAATACAGCTCGGTGTTAAGAAACTTGCTGGCTGGGCGGACCTTAACGGGTTTAAACTAAACCCGATCAAAAGTAATTGTGTTGTGTTTTCCCGCAAGCGTGGGATTAACGCGGACCCTGAGATTACACTTAACCGGGCACGTATTCCTGTTAAACGGGAGCACAAGTTTTTAGGTGTCATATTTGATAACAAGCTCACGTTCATACCTCACGTCAAAACACTTAAACATAAATGCCTCAAAACACTAAACATTCTCAAGGTCCTCTCCCACCAATCCTATAGGGCAAACAAAGAACTACTTCTCCGGGTCTTTACCGCCTTAGTCGGGTCTCGATTAGACTACGGCAGTGTCGTGTATGGATAGGCATCGAAAACAACCCTAAAAAGTCTTGATCCTGTACTCCACTTGGGTCTGCGCCTTGCGTCGGGTGCCTTCCGCACTAGCCCGGCCCAGAGTCTATATGTTGAATGTAATAAGTGGTGCCTTGAGTACCAACGAACGTATGTGGACTTTCTCTACGCTTTTAAAATTTCATCTTTGAATGACCATCCTTTTAAACCTGTTTTTAATGATACCTCCACATCGCCACTGTTTGTAAATCGCCCGTCTGTCCCTTTGCCGTTCTCACTTAGAGTGAGACAGGAAGCTTCAAATTTCGACATCTCCTTTTTAGACATTTACACATCTTCTTTTGCTGACGTCTTACCACCCTGGCAGCTTCAACCTGTGTGTTGTGACTTGTCCTTCGTGAAAATTGATAAAAGCAGGGTACCACAAACTGCTATTTTGCAGCACTTCTTGTCTCTGCAGTCTAAGTATGAATGTGCAGAGTTTTACAGTGACGCATCAAAAACTGCCCTTACTGTGTCGTGTGCGGCACACGGACCCGATTTTAGAGTCTCTAAGACCCTAAACTCTAAGACCAGCATTTTTACGGCGGAAGCCCATAGAGTTTTGCTTGTTTTAAATCACATAGTGCAACATGAAATACCCAAGTCTATCATTTTCACAGATTCACTGAGTGTTGTACATGCATTGTCATCCAACAAGTCTTCTAAAAACCATGTTCTTAATGTAGTGTCTAAAACCATTATGTCAGCGTACGCATTAAATCACGAGGTGATCATGTGTTGGGTTCCAGGCCACTCTGGGATTGCGGGAAATGAGACCGCTGATCAGATGGCCGCTGCTGCTGCACATACAAATACACCGGACATAGCAGCAGTACCCTACACTGACCTCAAGCCACACATCAGACAACACCTTCGCGAAACATGGCAAGCACTCTGGAATCAACAGACAGACAACAAACTACACATAATAAAGCCACTCTTGGGACCATACACGACTGACACACACAACAGACACACTGAGGTTGCCCTTGCTAAGTTACGGATAGGCCACACTCATATAACACACTTCCACCTGCTCACAGCGTCTCCAAGACCTCTGTGCAGCAGGTGTGGAGAGGCCCTAACCGTGATCCACATCCTCATACAATGTAAGGCACTCGACATTACACGACGCAAACACTTCCCAAAACTACACACACGACATATTCCACCACACCCGTCATACTTCTTAGGAGATGAAGCCATGTTTCCAATCAAACGCGTTTTCGAGTTTCTTACCGACGTAAAATTTTTACATCTCATTTCTTATCATGCATGTTGACAACCTGGCCCTTTACACCAGTCATCTTCATTACGCTGTGTTTTACTTTGTTTATTTTTACTGAATTGTTCTTCTTTTACTCCCATGCCACTTTCATGTAATCACTATTGTTTGGCGCTCTTTGCCCTTAGTCGGCCTTGCGCCATTAAACTCCAAACATCATCATTATGCATGAAGAATAATAAATGGTTTGACATGCTGCTGCATGGCCAGCCAACGTGCCCGCTTAGGTGCTTGCTTTCTGCCGGCTCTTTATATCCGGGATATGCGATGTCGATGATTCTGGAGGGAGTATGTCCAGTTTTTTTCTTCATGCGGTTAAACTGCACAGTACGGTGCATGGCTTATCAGGTATGCATTGTCCTTTTGCACTGCACTTTCCGCGGCTTCCGTCAGGAAGAGCTGCATAAAAAATACAAAACAGTTGAGCATGGTGTTAATCGACCATATTTAGGGGAAATCTCAAAGGTGGATTAAGTTTCTGAAAAGGAAAGTTTGACATCCACCTGAAATCAGCCGTAGGCCTACAAAGGAAAGCTATACATCTTCCTTGGAAACTTCGCAGGTGAATAAAAATTTGTTCTGGTCCAGCATTCGAACCCGGGACTACCGCTTTACCGGAGCAGTCGCTCTACCAACTAAGCGAACCAGAAGTCTATTCGTTTGTATCTCCAGAGCAAATTGATCAACAACTCCAAGCGAAAGACAGGTGTTAATCGACCAGATTTAGGGGAAATCCCCAAGGGGGATAAGTAAGATTTTTACAAGACAGTCATTACTGATTTTATACCGTCACGTAATCTGCGCCCTGTGCTCTGAGCCCTGTATTTTACACAGCTTGAGAAAACACGGCACCAAGAACTGCGATTCTGCAGGATTTCTTTTTACAGAAAAAATACCGATGTGCATTATTTTATTGTGATGCGTCAAACAGTAATGCGTTTGACAGACTTTCAAACAATGAATGTCAACAACAGTATTTTCACGGCTGAAGCATAGGGCATCCTAATGGTTTTAGGCCACATTGTCCCACACACAATTTCAAAGTATGTTCTATTGGACAGACTTTGGTCTCAAGGAACAAACGGAACGAACTAACTTAAAGTAACGGTCTGAAAACGATGTAGTGGTCTTATATTAGGCCTATCGTATCCGCATGAACCGCAGGCCTTGATATAAATATATGCTAAGTTCCAGACCACTGTGGGATCGTCGTTAATAAGGTTGTTGGTCAGATGGCTGCGGGTGCTGCGCTACACGGTACAGTTGATATTACAGTACCGCACACTGACGTAAAGCCACACATTAGACGACAACTTCGTAAAACATGGCAAGAAGATTACACTGAACCAATAGACAACAAATCACACGTAATTAAACCACATTTGAGACAATACAAAACCGACACATGCAACAGGTACACAGAAGTCGCTTCTGCTAGGCTACAGATGGGGCACACACTTTCAACACACTCGTATCTGCTTACGGGATCTTTAAGACCACTGTGCAGGAGGTGCGGAGAGACAGAGTAAACTTGTTAATGGCAAAAAGCAATGAGGCCGAGTCCTCAGTCCAAACCCCTTAAGCTTTCCCAGACTCAATAGCCCTCAACCCAAGCAGCCGCTGGACATTGAGGTCGGAAGTGGTCAGAACTCTCTACCAAAGCTCGTGAAAAGAAATAGAGGGATTTCGGGAATGTAGTGCGGAGTGCGCAGCCCCCTACCATATAAAAGAGCTTTCCGCGGGCTTCGCAGGAGCGGCATAACGTGGAATATACGGTGGTGTGCAATACATCGCATTTAGTGGGATGGGGAAAAGTATTCATCTGGAGTGCACGGAGCTGCCGTTCCTCGTCTTTCGTTAGCTGTTTATGCGGTGCTGGGTGGGTGATACGTCCAAGCAGAGAGGCCCTGTCCGTTATCCACATACTCATTCAATGCAAGCCATTCACAAAACACGACGCCAACACTTTCCCCAACTCTCCAGACACACATTTCACTCCACGCATAGTTGTTTTCAGGTGACGTAGCCATGGTTCCTGTCAAATATGTTTTTAAGTAGTTGTCAGATTTAAGGATTTTTAACATTTCTTTTCCCTATAATGAAATCTGGCCATATACACAAGCTATCACCATTTACTTGTTTGATTTTACTATTTTCGAAATACACGTTGTTATACTTACCTTTTTGTGGTAATAACTTATTTTGAACCAATAAATAACTTCTCTGGCGCTCTTTTCCTCGTTGGCATTGCGCAATTTAACACCAACCATAGTCCTTATTATAATCACCAGCCTTTCACAGGTAGAAGTTAGTACTACTGGTCCTAATCAGAGAAAGAAATCCGGTGCAGAATGGAAGCTACGGCTATACCTAAAAAGAAAAGTACTCATTGAACTCATCGTGCAAGTGATGACAGAAGTAGCGTGCGGACCATGTCTCGTTGGTCATTCAGTGTTACAGAGTGGACACCTAGAGATGGAAATCGTTGAAGGAGGCGGCAGAAAGTTTGGATGGCAGGTGAGATCAAGAAGTTTGTGGAGCTAAGTTGGTCGCAGTTTGCACAGGACCGGCATGGCTAAAGATCTGTGGAAGAGGAATTTGACCTGCAGTAGGTTTAGACAGGCTGCTGCTGATCATGATGATGGCGAAAAATTTTTGAAGCAAGAAATATTGTTTCTCTTTAGGAAGTTTACGGCATCTGCCTCATGCGGCTGTCACGGGCTCCCGAACAAGGTTTCTCTTTGTCGGCAAGAGTAGTACTTGTGGCTCATGCATGACGAAGGTCGGTCAACAAATTTAAAGGGCATAGAATATCAGATGGGTTATTAAGTTCATTGGGTAAGGTCTTTTTTTCGCGCAGACGCGTATACGTTTAGTTTCAGCCCCACAATGCCTTAAGTGTTCAAGATTTTTCAGTCGATGGCTTCAGGGGACGTAGCTGCCGGCTGGTATACCACACTGGGCTACCAGCCACTTCCCGGAATACAAGAAAAAAATTTAGTTAGATTTCACACTTCTTTCTGTCGCACCACCTGCATGTATAAATTGATTTCAAAACTATCGAGATTAGCGATTAGCTGCATCAAACGTTTTGCGTTCGAAAAAATGCCTATTTATTATTCTTTGGTTATCATTGATTTTACTAAACCAAAAGTGCCGAACAATATTGATTGAAGTGCAGCAGTAGTACAGTGCAGGCTGTAACGCCCAGGCATGAAATCATTTGCTTTTAAGATAAAACAAAACAAACTTTCAATTTTTATAAGAACATATTCTCCGCCAGTATATTCAAAACTGCACCGGAACGCACAATAAACATTTCAGAAGGGTCCTAAACCGGCTGTTATGCCTGTAAAGAGTATCAAGAACTCTATCAAATAAATTCATGTGGGAATATCGCAATCCCAAAACTCAGGCAAGGTCTTGTAAATAAGAAATGATTAGAAATCCATACCAAGTAAATATATGTATTGGAATGGAATATGTTTGATACGTTAGTATAAACGAGTGATAAAATGCATATGTGACCTCAATTGTATAAAACATGTTATGATGGCCTACCGGCAAGGACTCATAATTGGAGAAGAAAGTTTGTTGCTGCCCAGCGGAGCAATATCTATTGAATAATATACACCCAGAATGTACAAAAATGTTTCTCTTAACCTGCCTATAATGTTACAATTCTAAAGGATAGTATGGGTGGCGTTATTACACTGACCCTAACGGTCTGTTCGGAAGGGGTATTACGAGGATGCGCAATACCGACTGAATACGCGGGTTTATATCCAAGTCATCAATACAGCACCAGGTTTTGCGAGGGCAAGGGTGGGCCTAAATTATAGCGCCGAAATTGCAGCAGAGTGCTTGGTTTATTTTTAATCATGTTTATAGGCGTTTGCCAAACTTATATTTGGTTACCGCATACCAACCGCATGTTAAGTTCAATATTTCTATATGACATCGATTTTATACTCATTCAAAAGTGGACAAGTAGTTATAGCTATTCATAATGCACTCAAAAGATTGTCACAATTTAAGGATGCTAGAAAACCCGTCCTTACGGCCAAGTACCAGCCGAGGTTCCGTACTTCATTGTGCAGTCTCGTCCTTCGATAAACTAACGAAGCACTACCGGCCGCTTTGAACGGCGTCATGCGGAAAACCAAGGTTTATAACCTGGGTCAACTCTGTACTGAGTTCAGAGATGATCACGACGCTCGCAGAATACACGACGTAATCATTTTGAATAGTGGTCGTATACTCCCCCACTTATGTTACATATTATCCTTCGGCGGTGCAATTTTTTTTCAACGAGTCGCTCACTTTCTTTTGAGTAGGTATCTCTAGTGTTCGCAAGAGCAGTGACCTGGTGACCGTTCATGGTGACAACGAGGTCGGCGCGCCTGAGTGTATCGACGTCCGTGTTTGTTTTCGACGTGCGTTGGAAATATTGTGAGGCCTGCGCCGCTTTTTAAAGCATAGCTGTAGTATTCTCGTAGAGGGGTTTTGTGGACGCAGAGAATTGCCGTCCCCTATAGCTCTCAATTTTTGTATTCCTGGGAGCTTGTGACCCTTACTGCAACAAGGTGGTCAATCCGGCTGTGGTGAGATAGTGCATAACCAGCAATGGTCCCGGGGTAAGGCCGTGCCGCAAGCCTCATTCTGGAGTTCTATTACCACGCGCATTTTTGTAATGCCGTGGGAGTTATCCAACACTGGGATTCGAACCACGGCACTTCTGCATGCGGGGCGGATGCTGTGCCTTTACGCCACCACTACGCTCAACGAGGGCAGGGCATGTAATTCCAAGGCAGGATAACCATTAGCCATTAAGAGTAACAGAGTGGATCTCTAGATAAGGCCAGCTTGCAAGAAGCGGGTAGAAAGTTAGATGGGACAATAAGATTAAGACGTTTGGGAGGATAAGTCACAGTAAGTGCAGGTCCAGATAATTGGAGAATAATGGGAGAGGTCATTTCCATGCACTGGGCGTCGACAGGATGATGATGATGATCACGATAAATGCACTCAAGGTATTGTAGTGTCTCCAAATTGTCTTTCTCATTGTATTCAGCGGATGCTTTTGCGATAATATCCTCAGACGGGACGTTATACCACGTTGCAACGGCTTCATTTGTTTTGCACGGTCCACGTATTTCGTGAAGGTGCCCCAGCGCCCAATAAACTGCCTTATCCATTTGTAGTCACAGATGACACAAATATTCCGCAGAGTTCATTCGTGGTGGGGCCTTTTTCTTGTGACCTTCCAGTGTCCATTCTCCTGTACGTCAAATTGGGCTCCAGCGAGTTTGTCATTCGCAAGACATCATCAAGAATTTAAGAGCTATTTTGTGACAAAGGCCACGGACGCCATTACAGTGTTGATCGTCTTTTTTTCGAAGCCGCACTGGAGAAATTGTCACTATTTTCTTAAACGTGCTCAACTCTCATTCGAATTACACCACTGTGGAATTCACATATCGCTCAGTCAGTAGCTCTGCGGTCACCAACGTTTTTCCAAAAGTGCATGTACTCACCCTGATAGGCTACCGAGCGATACATGGCGCAACACCTAACATATAATTCGTACACCAAACTTACTGTTTTAGGTACTTTAGAACTATAAAGTACTTTATTTCGAACGACAACATGCAGATCTTGAAGCAAAGGAGAAGACGTGCAAGCTGTCCTGCTCATGAATTTTTGTTTGTTGCCTTCCGCAGGGTTGTTTTACTATGCCAGCTCATTCGCAGTTCAATCGAATGAAACCCTCTGCATTCGCATTCACTAGGTGGCACAATATAGTAGAATACCGTAATTTATATTCAAACGTAAAGTGGTAGCAATACTAATTCACCCGGTGGTTCAAAAAAGGCGCTCCCACCAGTCACGAACGTGCCGGCGGAATATGAGGTACCCAGTGTTGCACGTATATGCCGAACATGGCGCTAGGTGTCACAGGCTCCGCAGCGCCCTCTACGGACTGTACGGTGCTCTCTAAACAGAGCTTTTCGACTAGTCACCGGCTGTTGAGACCTCTTTTTTTGCGGTTTGGTGCTCAGTTACGTAACCTCCAATATTGCGCCCTTTATGCCAACTTTTTTCCAATCACAGTCCAACTGATTTCAGTGTTGTCTGCCTACTTGCTGTCACACCCAGCGCAAGAAAGGCTGGTATGAATACGGGATTGCCTACTCCAGCCGTACTGTCCGTACTACCGAGAGCAATTATTCTGTGACGGAACAGAAACATTTGGTGGCTCCTCGAGGTATTAACAACTTTCATCTTTGCTTCAAGGGTGCTTATTCAATGTCATCAAAGACCATCCTTCGTTGGGTTGGCTGTCATTCCTGAGAGATTGAAGTCGCCGCCTCCACGAGTACCGCATCCATGCTGTATATCTATCAGGACGCAAATATTCTGACGCTGGTGCCCTTTCACGGTTGGCTTGTGATGAATTACCCTGCCCGTTCATCCTTTATGTATTTTAGAAGTCTTATGTAGGTTTCCTCTATTCCCTCGCCTTCCCGTGCATCTGAAACGGCTGCGATGAGCAATGACTATACCCATTCTCGCAAGCTATACGTGCCAAGTAAAGGGTTTTAGTGTACTCCGCAGATTTTAATATCATTTATTTAACGACATGAATGTGATCCACGGTTGAATACCTTTTGAAAAAACCTGTTCTCTGGTTTGATAGGGATTGCGGCTAACTATGACATAGGTAAACAGTTATTTGCCAACTGAGAGTAGGCTGATAGGTTTATAATTCCTTATTTTCTCTGGATGATGATCAAAATGTTGTCCTAAAAGATTTTGGAACGTACCCACCCAGGGTGAGTAGCCTGGGCTCAATGGGAGGGTTAAATACATGCGGACCTCAAAATACAAAATGATATGCGGAAAGACGCTGTAAAAGGAAACACATTTATGAATAATAACTGATTTACCCACAAATTAGCAACGTTCAGCTAATCAAACGACCTCGAACAGAAAAAAATCGTGAAAGCAATTATACACACACACACACACACACACACACACATATATATATATATATATATATATATATATATATATATATATATATATATATATATATATATATATATATATATATATATTTATATATATATATATATATATATATATATATATATATATATATATATATATATATATATATATATATATATATATATACAGAAAGATAGGTCAGCAGTCTACAACGCCAAAGGAGGCATAGGGGTGTGGTTAGGCTCTTTATATTTTCATTACGGTTAATTAAGTAAACATTTTTTTAAATATACAGAAGAAAGAAAGAAAGTAAAGGAGAGCACAGTCGCCCAGATAGCCGAATTGGTAAGGCATTCGACATGTAATCGAAAGGCGTGGGTTCGGTCCCCACTCTGGGAGCGTGTTTTTCTTTCTTTCTTCTGTATATATAAAAAAATGTTTACTTAATTAACCGTAATGAAAATATAAAGAGCCTAACCACACCCCTGTGCCTCCTTTGGCGTTGTAGACTGCTGACCTATCTTTCTGTATTTCCTCAACGAGCCCCTCATTTCCTTACTATATATATATATAAATATATATATATATATATATATATAAATATATATATATATATATATATATATATATATATATATATATATATATATATATAGATAGATAGATAGATAGAAATAAGGGTTGGCAGTCGAGAAAACCTCGGAACGCAAAGGGGAGGATGTGGTAGATCATTGAAACAGATTAAGAATTTGGAAAGAAAGAAAGAAAGTGAAGAAAAAATGCCCGCCAGGTGGGATCCGAACCCACGACCTCCAGAAGGTTCGGATCCCACCTGGCGGGCATTTTTTCTTCACTTTCTTTCTTTCTTTCCAAATTCTTAATCTGTTTCAATGATCTACCACATCCTCCCCTTTGCGTTCCGAGGTTTTCTCGACTGCCAACCCTTATTTCTGTGTTATTTTCAACGAGCCCCTCATTTCCTATTCTGATTCGCTACATATATATAGATATAGATATAGGCTATATATATTGGAAATAAGGGGCTCGTCAATTAAGGCAGAAGATAGGTTGGCATTTACGAAAACCTCGGAAAGCAAAGGAGGAATTGCGGTAGGTTATAGAAACATATTAAGCATTTTTGAGTCAGAAAGTGGAGAAAAATGCCCACCGGGTGGGATCCGAACCCACGACATCCAGAATTTCAGTCTGGTGCGAAGAAGGGTTGGCATTAAGAAAATCTCGGAATGCAAAGGGCGGATTGCGGTAGGTTATAGAAACAGATGAAGCATTTTTTGAGTCAGAAAGAAAGTGGTGAAAAATGCCCGCCGGATGGGATCCGAACCCATGACCTCCAGAATTTTCGTTTGGTGCGATAACCAATACGCTACCAGCGGGGTTGTTTTCCCACCACTTTCTTGGGTATTTATGTTAATGTAGTTTTGTTTCCTGCCCTAGGGGGCGGTAGCCAGCACCACTCTGACTACTCGCGGTGAAGGGGTCCTTCTTTTGAAATCTGGGGCCGTGATTTCGAGTGTCTACGCATATCGGGAGTGGTCCAGTGGTCGGCCAGCATTGAATCCTCTTAGGCTACCTTTGGCACCCAAGACTGCCAGAACAGAGGCCCTCGCTATTCATCTAGCGAATCAGAAATGGGAAATGCGGGGCTCGGTGAAAGACAGACGAAGGGTTGCCAGTCAAAAAAACATCGGAAAGCAAAGAGGGGGATGCGGTAAGAGAAAAAGATTAAGAATGTTTTTATTCAGAAAGAAAGTGGTGAAAAAATGCCCGCCGGGTGGGATCCGGCCGGGTGGGATCCAGAATACTGTCTTAGTGCGATAATGACAACGCTACCGGCGGGGCTATTTCCCCACCACTTTCTTGGGTACTTATGTTAAGGTATTTTTTGTTTCCTGTGCTAGGAGGTGGGAGCCAGCGCCACTCGTACTACTCGGGGTGAAGGGGATCTCCTTGTGAACCCCCGGGCCATGACTCTAGTGTCTACGACATGTCGAGAGGGTCGACCAGCGTTGAACCCTCTTAAGGTACCTTTGTCACCACGACTGCCAGAACAGAGGCCCTTGCTATGCATGTAGTGAATCAGAAATTGGAAATAAGGGGCTCGGTGAATTAATACAGAAGAAGGGTCGGCAGTTTAGAAGACCCCGGGAAGCAAAGGGGAGAATGCGGCAGGTCATAGAAACAGATGGAAATTTTTTTGAATCAGAAAGAAAGTGGTGAAAAAATGCCCACCGGGTGGGATCCGGCCAGCATTTTTTTATACTTGAAAATATAAAAATATACTTGGCGTTCTTTCAGGCTATGGGCACTTTTTGTTGTTTCAACACTCCCGAAAATAGTATAGCGAGCTTTTTTAGTACAATATATCGTCTTCGTCAGCGCGAGTGAACCGACCCGACTACCGGGCATTGGCTAAGCCTGATTGTGGTCCAATCGTTTAAGGAGCTTACAATATAAAACAACGGGGAAAAAGAAGTGGGATAGCAGTGGGTAAATAGAAGTTAACAATTTGAAACCTGAAAATATGATACTGCTGTAACAACAGGTGTTTTTAAACGATTAAAAGAAATGTTGATGCAATTGACCAACAAGGCAAGTGACCTGATTCGGTTAAAAAAGAGTCAAGACCACGACAAACATCCCCGTTTCACCAACAAAGCCCCACTACCCCGAATAACAATAAATTGGGCACCGAAAAGCGAGACCGAGGTACTGAAGGGGAACCTCCAGGGAAAATTTCTGAGAGAGGACAACCGCGGGAAAGACAAGCAGGAATGGTTAATAGCTTCCTTCTTTTGACAGAAGCCTCACATGGCTGATGGCGATATGCGTGCATGGTGCAGATAAAAAATCAATCTTTACGTTAGGCAGCAAAAGCAGGTCAGTGTGACCTCGCGCAGTCGACACTGCGCAAAGGTAAACTTCCAAGAATATAGAAGATGCTCAATGTCAGGGCAGCCAGAGATACGGCCTGCTGGGAAGCTGTCCAGCTAGCTTTACCTTCTAAATGTACATGCGGCAGCGCAGGCTATTGGGAGCACAGTATCAACCAGAGAACAATTCAGTGCTACTCCTGTCAGCTAATCAGCTTCTAGCCCTACCCCTGAATCCGAGCGTGCTAGTGTCATCATTTTTAGGTGGTTACCCACACATGTACGAATTTTGGGAATGGACTACTAACAAGGCTGAAAGGTTTTTTTCTTTTTAGCTGACACACTAGAAATATACTTTATTTCACGCAGTTCTCTGTTTTTCCTCTCTAACCCAACACAATCATTACTGTCTTTTCTGTGGCAAGAAGAACAATCTTCATTAACCTTTATTCTTCGAGTTGAATTCGAGCTCCCATGAAAAGGACGAGATTTCTAAGCTCAAAACTAGAGACTGTCACAATAATTTGCTTGGTTACTGTTACAAAAAGCGATGTTTGAGACGATAAGAAGACGACGAGAAGGAAGAGGGGACAAGCGCCTGCCTCACGAGGGGCGAGACTCGTGTTATCTTCTTCCTCGACGGAATCGCCCGCTCGAAGGTCTTAATAAACCGGTGCTAGTTTCACCGCGTCTGCCTCCTGGCTTTCAAGAGTTACACCACAAGTGTAACCGCGGGCGTTGGGATCCTGATATACTTCCCGCAGGTTCCAAAATCTCTGCAGTGAAAAAGATGACGCCAAATTATTTTTTTTTGTTAGGGTTCTGCGCAGTCAAGAAATAAATTTATCCCGTAAATTTTGCCTTGCATGATCTCTACTGTAAACTTCATGTTCTCGATAAGGCATAACCTACTACGGGTGGCTCAACTTTCTCAGCTTGATATGTGACTATCAAAATACGTGATCTGTACTTCAGCCACGTGTTAAATATAGTACGCCAACTACTTTTTACCATTCCTTGGACTAATTTTGCAGCAACACCACACGACTGCGCTATCTAGATAAGGTGTCATAGTAAGCAATAATTTTCACATAAAAATTTATCCTGAATAAACGCAGCCCCAGTGTTTCTGGTGCTATTGTTTGTGTGCCAGGATCAGTGTGCCAAAATGAAGCGAATGCAGAAACCAAAAAGAAAGAAAATATCTTTTGGCCCGAACTAAAACGAAAATAAAAGGTAATGTTTTTTCTCTTCGGGAGCAAAACCTTAAGAAAATTCGTTCCGTTGTGGGTGTGAGTAAAACCCCAAGGTATTTTAAGATATATTTCACTTTCCTGAGAGTGAAGTAGAAAATTGCCGACACTTCTGTTGCAGAAAATTGCCGATATAAAATGTCTTTTCGTTTTGCTGCCGCCTCCCCCTTGCTGCTTGCAAGCTTTTGCACTCTCTCCGTCAGTCTCATTTATCACTACTCAGCTCCCTACTTGATCCCTCCGTGCATCTGAAGGCGCTGCAGACGCCGAAGAATTATTGATTATTTTCCCGTTAACACACCTACATTCGTTCTGCGGTATTTTTGTTTGAGGGGTTTTGAAATATTTTTAATAAGTACGAAACAATCAAAATACAACATTCTCTGTACACATAACTATACACGATCAATTACAAAAGCCATATATTACATGCGCACACTCCACGAAATCAGCTGCAAGCCTTGTTAACCTTGTACGCAAGTGCTGTAGGGCACAGAGAAAAAACAGCGGGAACAACAGTGCGGTTCAGCGCATGCTTCAGTTTCATACTTTCTAGAAAGTTACGCTTGGCATGTGGATATGCAACATGTATATACCAATTTTTTTTGTTCTTCGCTTGCTTGGGTGTCTAATTGGTGATCAGAAGGAACTGATTTTTATCGTTGCTACTTTCTCTCTCCGGCTCAGTTTTCAGAATATTTGTTGAGAAACGGTTCGCCGTAGTTTTTTTGGGTGCCAAGAGAGAGACGTTTTTAAGTTGGAATATTAATAACGTGACATTGGATTTGGCGACAAATTACACAGCCTGATCTGGAGATGTGTGAAAATATTTTAAAGGTTTTAGTGCACGAGTACTAAACCCTGATGGTATGCTAAAAAACGAGCATACTACAGCAGCACCCCTATTTTCTGGAGTTTTGAAATGTTTGCACATAATCATTCTATAAGTAACCCCAATGAAATGACACGGAACATATTGCAGTAAAGAAGCTTCGATTGCGACAGAGTCTCTATCAGACCTCACTGCCGCGTTGGCGACTGCCAAAATGTACATTTACTGATACCGGACTGGAAACCCCGAGCCTGTTTTCCAGCTGCACATTAAAATATTTATACGAAAATGGCAGCCCAGTTCTCTTCAGCATTTTGCCTGTGTATATTTACATTACACATGCATTTTTGAATATACTATAAGTGTTACTAATGGTTTGGTCTTGATTCCGTTTTTCCCAGTATGTTTAAAATTACATAATTGTGATTTTTTGTTGCAGGCAAAGTGAAACGATTATGAAGCGTTACAAACCATCATTTTTTTGTTCGAAAAGTCTAGACCGGAATGAAACTCTTGGTTATAGAACAAAACCGAGACCGAAACCAAATAAAATTGATACCCACTCCGTCAAACGGCAACAATTGTTAAAAGCAAACTTTCAAATCACGAATTCCTTTTTTGTCGTTTAAGTCTTCTAAGCCACTTCGACCACGTTCAAAGGAGCAAATACATATACGGCGGCTTTATAATGCCAGAGGCCTCGGTTCTATTCCCGCGGGGGGAAGCGTTTTTTGTTTCACTTAGGCCTTTTCGACTTACATACGGCACCATTGAGAAGACTCACAGGTTGAAAACACTCAGCTGCTGACCAGGGTTATCCTCCTCTTTGTCCCGTTACTTGTGCACTGCGAGGATGAGTCTGTACAATAGACCGGTTTTCTTCGCTTGTTCAACACTACAGATTCACTTTAAAATATATTTCGACACACTGGTCAGGCGTTATGCGAAATCGCCGCGTATCGATAAATATTTTGTTTGCGCAGCAAAATCAAGCTCACTTGATAAAATTAGCACAAACTAAGACCGAGGGATGAGTCGTTCGACCTTTTACTCTTGTTTAGGGGAACGACACTGGCCACACAAAAAAGGAAGAACAGGCTGATTTCAGATTTGATTTCTTTTTGAACAGCTCTAAGAGAGAGCCAAAGAGATCGAACAGTGTGTTCCTGGTCCACCTATTATATATGCTTGAAATTTTTCTTCGTGCCCCGATTGTTTTATTGTCTCGATACCCCAGTATTTTCTCGGGAAAAACATTTGTCTTCCAGCAAAAAGTTTTGGAACGCGACAATGTCGACCCCCGCAACTACTTGCCCGTGCACCTCGCCCTAATTTAGCGACGTGAAGCCACAAATATATGCATGAGGGGAGGTTCGTATAGTTTATTCATTATTTACGCCTGCTGTAAACTTTCTCTCTAAAGTTTTGTTGCTGACCATATTATAAATCTCCAATAAATGGTCAATTTAGGCTTTGAAGGGAATTTTTCTTTGAATTACCAGATTGAATATTTACAGATAGAGAGTAAATTCTATTCAATTTGCCAGCTGTGTATCTTAGTCGTCGGCCTCAGCCAGATTGACGAGCGTCCACAGCCAGATTGACGACCCAGAGTTGATCTTCCGGGCTGGAGCTGAGCAGCACGGTCTCTCACTGCTAACTGTTAGTGATTGTGCGGCCATTTGTGATCGCCTCCAGACACTGCCACAGCTTTTGCGCCAGGTCCGCTCGTTCCTGACATCTATGACACTGGGGGGGGGGGGGAATAGCGCTTTGGGTAGCAATAGCTATACACTAGGGGATTTGGGTACGAGTGGGTCTGTAGCAGTCACCAGACCACTGAATGCCGTTTACTGAGGGATGGGTGCGCGGGTGGGAAGCGGGCCCGGCCTAAACTGTAATGACCGATGATATCACTGTACTATAACAGCCTGTCCCTGCCTGAAATTTTTACGAGCTCCGCATCGGAAGGGCCATCCGCTCGGTCGGTAAAGCCTCGAGCGGCTTCGTGCGCAGACTCGTTCCCAAAGTAATGAAATACAACCTTCACGTTCTACTCACATGGTCTTGTAGCGTTTAGAAAGAAACGCACTGAATAATATTATTGCGTAAAACACAGTGAAGATACAACGGCAGGCAAGTTTGCAGAAAAAAACTGAAAAACACAAAGAAACATAAAACGCAAAAAATAATACAAACAAACAAAAAGCAAATCTGTGATTTTCCTCAAATTCTCCTCATATCTAGGCCTTTACTTATCAATGCATTGTGATCAAAACATATGGCATCAATTCATTCCTAGAGCGCACACCGCGCGACAAAGGAGCCCTATACTATGGGTTTTCTACGACGTGCTGCAGTGAAAGTGACTTCCCAATGATTTGCATAAAGTATATGTTTTGTGTAAAGGGAAATGATCTCTGTATGAAAGCATTAACTGAGCAAGAAAGAAAAAACAAATGAAATTTAATGGCCACGTTGGGAACACGTGAAAGAATGTGCTCTCATTTGAAAATGTAGTTTCGCAAAAAAATGACAAACTCTTAAATTAGGCCCGATGTTAAACAACCCCGCTTTGAATTTCCGGCCATCCTAAAAAGTTACGGCTAAATATATTTTGGTTTGAAGTAGACACATACTGCATCATATTGTAACGTGGCAGCAGAGCAAATGACTCGAACCATGGTTGAAGATGAAGCGGTGTATTAAACGGTAGAAGGATCTATGTACAGTATATACATGGCGGCCATTAAAAAGCCAACGCAGGGTCCACCAGCACTTTCTTTGTCGTCGTCTTCACGGGCGATGTATGGTATTGTCCACGTACATGTCCCGTGACATTACCCCCCGGTCGAGGGCGACCGTCCCGGTCGAAGCTGCATCGCGGTGATAATGGTGAAGCAGATGAGCAATTTGGGAAAACACATGTCGGGCAGCGTGTCCCACCCACCTTCGTCGTCGTCGCAGGTGCTCGCGCGTGACACTACACGCCGCTGTCGTATTATTCGTATTTGATTGCGCAACATACCTCCTCCTCGAAGGCGAGTGCCGCGTTCGAGTACGCAGTAGCACGATGAGCTCAGTGAAGATTAACGATGTGATGAGAGTATACAGGGAAGAAGCTCTTGCCAACACATATTTAAGCGAAGGGTTTGTGAGCAAAGTTCCGCAGCAGCAACGTCTGCAAAGCGAATATGAACCGGTGAGGGCTTGGAACCACGTCGTACCACAAGGCTGGGGGCACGTCATCGTCGTCTCGTCATATGTCGTCGGGTCTTGGCGGGTCTGGGTCGGCTCGTCACGGGCTGGGGTCACGGGGCGGGGGGATGTCGTCGAGTGCTTCTAGCGGCGGGGCTGGGGCTGCCCGACGCGGTTCACACACCCTCGATGATTCCGCCGATGCTGATGAGGTGCGAAGCTGGGGCCAGGACGGGGATGACGAACCCGCACTCTCCACCAAATGTAACGTGGCAGCAGAGCAAATGACTCGAACCATGGTTGAAGATGAAGCGGTGTATTAAACGGTAGAAGGATCTATGTACAGTATATACATGGCGGCCATTAAAAAGCCAACGCAGGGTCCACCAGCACTTTCTTCGTCGTCGTCTTCACGGGCGATGTGGGGTATTGTCTACGTACGTGTCCCGTGACAATATCAAAAACTACGAGAATAAAAATCCAATTTTTTACAAACATGGCACCGCTGGAACGTACTGTGGATATGCGCGCCGTTATCAACCAAAAAGAATATTCTTCGGGTCTCATTTTACGATCTTCCTGGGATCCCTTAGAACGGAGACACTTTACTATGCTATTTTGGCTTACTGAGCTAGTTGATGTAGCGAGTATCATGGATTCGTATTGACTGCAATTCTAAAGTCGCTGCATTAGCTCTTTAAAATGAAATCTTGCACAATAGGAGAAGTTGAAGACAGCTTTGCTTGTTAGTTTGTCGGGGATACCATGGGCTTGCCTGCACGTCGCGCCACCCCTCTCTTGAACACTCCCACGCAGGCGCACTTGTGAGCCTCTGACGGGAGACTTTCAGTTGGCCGGCGGATCAGTATGTTTCACAAATGAGCAGCACTAGGCCTCAGCTCTGAATCAAACAATATCATCTCGGCTGTTCGTGATGTTAGAAAAGGTGTACAAACACTTCCATAGACAGTCAATTCAGGAAACAATCCGCATTAAATAGTAAAACTAGCTTTAATTAGCACCAAGCTAACCATTCTGAATATTTTTCCAACTTCATGAGTCAAATGTATTCCCAAGCAAGAAATGGGCTCCTGCGGCTAAAGTGCCAGCAAGCACGTTTATGATGCCGCACGAAAAATACTAGGAATTCAGGTACAGAAGCAGTCAATTCAACTGCCCACTCATTTTCAGCGCACCATCTAAGAATGTTCTTGAAGAGAACGTCACAAGTTTCGAAACGGCGAATTTCTCATGGTCGAAAGACTGGATTGTCTTTATACTTTTGCCTTTACATTTATATAGTAGTCTCGATGTAATTTGCAAACAACGCATGTGATGAAGTTAGAAAAATCCTAATACACCAGGCCACATTTTGCAACCTGAGCAGGAAGAACTTAAGAATTGCAATTCATACCAGAAAATACACAGAGAAATGTGTTAAGAAAATCAACTGCAAGTACTCCTATTATGAGGAGCGAAATGTAGTTTCCAACTTCTATGCAAAAAAAAACAACAGTGCTGTTCAGTGCATGTGTTCCCGGCATTCAGTCATGACATGTGGCGCAAACAAACAACTACGTGATCATCAGCACGTGCACGCTAACTACATGCAGAAGGGCCTGTGTGTACCTGTTAAAAAATATATTATACGTATATTTATTTTTTTTATTTATTTATTGTACCTTCAGGCTAACAATACATTGTGGAGGAGAGTCGCAAGAAAGGTAAATTGAAACCATACAAGCACAAAAATGATTTGCAAAGAACAACATATTGAAGAACATCAAGTTCGTATGGTCTATTTTGACTTGTTTACAACTCAGTGCAGAGTTAACACGAAAACAAAAGAAAACAATAGACTTGGCAATCAAATAGTATCCTCTATACTTTATATCCGAACGCCAACGCTTTCCGAGAAAACAAACCAGTGGCTACCCTTTCCACCAACAGCGGGAAAAAAAAAGAGATAAAGAGGCGAAAAGCAGCCATTGTTTTTGCAGTGCATGCACACACAAGAACAAGAAGCGTACAATGATAGTGTTATTGTGTACACTAGGCCAAAAAGAGCTGAATCGTTTTGACAATTTCAGTTTACCGATCATCTTAAGCAGATCTGTCGCATGCTCATACAAAAAAAATAAAAAGCAGCTGCACAGAAGGACACATAAATCACAGTTCATCACACTGAATTTCAGCACGCCGTATATGACACTGCAATGGTAACATAGCGGGAACCAGAATGAAAAATTTAAAGTAAAGCAGGTCATTACGACGTGAGTAAATTAATCAAGGCATTTTAAATGGAGTCAGATTGAATATGGTGGTGATGGAATGGGCAACACAAATGAAGTCATTGCATGTTTTGGGCAAAAATGAGGTTGAATGCGTGGCAGTGTAACAATTTCGAACATAAACTTTCTGGTGATTGTTTTAGCCCGATAAGATGTAAAAAGGAGGACTCATCCTAGTTGGTTAAGTAAAACAACTTCATCTAGATAGCTAACTCTGCGATACGGAGCAGTAATTTATTAGTGCGCCGAAAATGGACTGCGTCAAGAGTTAACTTGGAAACTACCTATTTTCTAATTTATTCTGTATAATTTTACCTCATCTGAGATGTTTTTTCGTCTGTACAAGAAATCAAGCATATGCAATTATAACGACGTAGCTACCTCGAAATTCCCGCCCATAATGAGCATCTGAGACGGCTCTAGTCACGAGCTGTACAAACTTGAGTATCAAGATAATGCATGATGTTTTTTTTACTTCCAAGCGAAATTTATTTAACCTTCAACGTTTCTTGAGTCTCAAAAAAAATGAATTTGATTTTTAATATTGGCAAAACAGTACAGAATACATTGGTCCCACAATGTCTGTTGTGGTGCCAGCGTGGATATGAAAATGCCTTTCTCTGTTCAATTCTCAAGAATTGTATTCAATGTGGTGCCATTTGCCTTCAGTACAAAATAAATATATATTTTGTGCAAATTTTACACCAAGCCTTTCAGCTACAGTGCGTTGCAGAGATCTGAGCCGACAGGGCTCCCTCTCGCGGTCTACAAACTCCAGGAACAACTTGATGCAACAAGTTTTCGATAATATTGCAAGTACATTTATAAGTACATGTAAAAGTACAACTACATGAGTGACCCCGGGAGCAGCGCAAACGGCGTCGCATTCACCCGTGTTGTTTCTAACATGCAGGCTTTGCTTGCATTGCTCGTTTCATGGCTGCCCGTGGTATCCTGGTGCTCCGATTGCTCGTACGCACTACCACAAAACGTGGTTGGGAACAGCCACTACGCCTGCGTGCAATTCCTAGGAAGGCCTGACAAAGCAACTTTTATTGAACCCAATACGTGGATGGAACTTGACCTTCGGTTTCCAGCCCAATCTTCAGCGACATCGTCTTCCCCGGCCAACATAAACGAGCGACTCCCACGGCATGCTTCAGTGGGCATGGGAGCAGTGCCAACATTGTCGCAGTCACCCGTGTTGATTTCAACATGCAGGTTTGTAACAAGTAATGATAACATGCTAGAAAGAATGATGATCCATTTCTATTGCTGTTCCGTGCCCACGGCTGTTGTGCGAGACCGTTGCTGAGTGTTTTCTATGGCCTCAATACTGCTGTGTTTAGGGGACATAGAAGAAAACCGCGGGCCTACTCCTTCCTCTGAAGCATTTTTAGAAGTTGAGTCTTTGCCTGATATCCTTGCTGAACAATTGAAAATTGTGTTTCAACCGCTGAAAGATATTTATTTACGCTCATCGGAAAGATCTAAGTGTCAAGCAGATTTAGTATCTGAAGTCAAAACGATGCGGACCGGCCAAAGAGGAGTCGAAACAACAATGACAAGTATACAAAGCCGATTGGATCAAATTGAAGACAAGTTAAAGGATCTCCATACCTTCACTGATCGACTATCTACCGCCCAGAAATCTAGAGAAGAACCACCATCAAAAATAATGTTTTACAGTTGCCTCTAAACAAACTAGAAGGTCGGTCTCGCCGTAACAAGTAATTATTTCACGGCATCCCTGCCGCCAAAGAACCCTGGAGAGAAACCGAGTCGAAGTTAAATACCTTGCTAGCCGATGTAGATATGTCCCTCTCAAGTAACGCCATCGAACGGGCCCACCGCCTCGATACATACTCCTCAAACAACTGTCGCCCTGTCATAGGAAAACTTGCAAGCTTTAAATCAAAAGAGCTCATTCTTTCGAAGCGAAATATTTTAAAGATAGTGACATATCTGTATCCGAAGATTATTCATCCTGCACTCGAATCACTCGTACAAAGTTAATCGAATTTGGCAAAAATTACCCCGGATCATCCGATTTTCAACTGCGCTACAATAAAGTGCATCTCAACCACCAGATATACATTTATAATGCAGCTAGCGATAGCATCGAACAACTTCCTTTAAGTTTCCGAAGCTCGGGTCTTACTGACAAAACTTTGCCCTGAACGTCACCGTAGGTAAATTCAAGGGGCAGTGGCTGACAGACTACGCCTCGTGTCTCTGTACTTTTCACTAATATAAGAAGCATTCTAAAACAAACAAAACTCGTTATCAAGCGCAATAGACTATTGTTCTACCTACATAATCGCATTAACTGAAACTTGGCCGTCTGAACACGTGCGTAACTCGTAAATTTCCGTAAAGCGTCAAATTTCACTGTGTGTCGATGCGACAGAACGTAACGCCGAGGTGGCGGAGTCTTGCTAGCTGTTTCGCGAAACATTCCTTCGTCTCCCGTTCATGTGATCAGTGACCTAGAAACAGTTTTCTCGTTATTAACGCTCGGTCATC